>NC_080425.1:50048677-50352263 GCF_029873635.1 Malania oleifera
TGTACATATATATATATGAGATTTCCGTATATATGTATACACAAGATTATATCAGAATATTTACATACATATATACATACATATATATATATATATATATATATCAGATTATTCGTAAATATATATATCTATGTATATATATATATATCAGAATATTCATAAATATATATATATATACACATATATATATAGATATATATATCTATCGATAAATCATTTGATATATATATATATATATATATATATATTTCTACACACTTAAATAATCTGTTATATACATCAGATGATTTACGTATATATATATATATATATAGACACACACATATATGTACATATATGTCAGATGAATTTGACATATATATAAGATGATTTACGTATATATATATATATTAGATTATATGAGATGATTTACGTATATATATATATATATATATATATCGGATTATTTATATATATATAAATATATATTTACATACATATATATATGTATATATATATATATATACATCTGATAATTTACATATATATATATACATATACGTAAATCATCTGATGTATATATATATACATCAGATGATTTACGTGTATATATATATGAGATTTACGTATATATATATATATACAAGATTATATCAGAATATTTAGGTATATCTATATATATATATATATATACATATATATGTATGTATGTATATATCAGATTATTTACGTATATATACATATATATTAGATTTATATATATATATATATATATATATATATATATATATAAAACAGATGTTATTCAAGTATATTTACGTAAATAATCTGATATATATATATATATATATATTTGTAAATCATCTTATTTATTTATATATAAGTAAATATATATATATTTTTGTATATATACACGTAAATAGAAGCCCAGATCTGTTTTAATGTATATATATACATTAAATGATTTATGTATATATATATATATATATATATATATATATTTATTTATAAATCATGTAATATATATAACTCGGAAGAAAAAAGTGTTTATTAAGTTTGAGCTTATATAAATAAGCTTTTCTCTGGAGCATGCCAGCAAGGAAAATGCGGCATTTGATATGAAATAAAATGACCATTTGTAATTTTTTTCATTAATTGTATGAATCAAAAACAAATGCAACACATTAAAATTAAAAAAAATAAAAAAATCACAACGTGCTTACATGCTTCCAATGCAATGTGAAAAGGAGGTGGAAAATAAAAAGGCAAGCTGTTCCGCAAGAACATTAAGGGAATCCTTTTAGGAGGTGAAACCAAAAGTGTAATGCAAAAAAATAAAATAGTGAACTTTAATTAAAATCTCTGAGTCTTCTTTTCAACATGTCCATTGATTTCTTCTTAGCAGTCTGCTTTGTGTTCCTATTGGAAAGACTCCCAAACAGCCCATCTGAGGAATCCTTGAACTTCTCGCATATGCAGGCCACCTTCTTATAATCCAAGGTGCTGTAGTTCTTCTGCCTTATCACAGGATTCATGAAATTCTCCGGCTGGCTGCTCGAAAGAAGGTTTATCAGTTGCCTTGCTTCGATCAAGCACCCTCTCAACCCACCTTCCCTGTATATCTCACTCAACCCAGTGCTGTGAAACTTCTCGTCTGCGAAGTTCTCCAACATCTTTATATCATTGTTGATCCTCGAAACTGCATTTGCATTGAACCTCTTTACTCCATCGCTTAGAAAAGCCCCCACTATGGAATTCGAAATGTGGTCAAGAGCTCCGCTCCCTACCTTGTACAGAGCATCCAATGGCAAAATTTGCTGCGCCGTTGACATCAGCGTGTCCAGGTAGATTACTACCTCGCTCACGTAATCGTGTCCCAGATGGGGCGTCTCCTCCGATGTCCAACTAATGTTTTCCGAGAGCGCCATGAACTCATCCAATTTGTTGTTCACCAAGTTCAACAAAGCAAGGTAGGCTGCGTCCCTGGAAGTCTTCAGAACCACTTTTGCTGTTAAGCTGCCCTGAGGCCTTTCCACCGATCTCACCGAGATCCCGCACTCTTTGGCCGCGTGTTGCATGAAAAAATCGCAAGCCCTTTCGAGGAAAGCCGTGTTTGCAGCGATCTGCATCGCCTGGGACACCCCGGTGGTGCCGCTGTGGATCTTCTGGAGGATGACCTCGTTCAAAACATCTATCAGCAGTATGTCCAAGTACTTCTTTAAGAAATTGTAGAACTCAAGTTGGCCCCCGCAGGACAAGTAGTCCACTGATTCCTTGATGAAGGATGCCACGATGCGACAAGCATCGGGAACCATGGAGGAGAAGGGCGCGATGTAAGGGAAAGCAGGCATGATCTCCGAGGTTTGCAGGTGAAATGCAAGCACATTCATGTTGTAGTCTGTTTCTTTTTTCATCATCATCTGCTCGTACGAGTCATTGGCAATGACAATGACAATTCTTTGCCTGCAGTCTTCTAAGAGAAGCACATGGTATTTGTTTCTGCTGCTGTCCAGAGCCTCGAGCAGTGATCCCACTTGGTAACCATACTGTCTGAGAGTGACTCCAAGCAGGGTCACATAATCCTTGACTGCCAGCAAATGGGCTGCAAAATCTATATGGTGGGAGAATTGTTCCTCCAGCACTGGTATCATCTTTGAAACAGCGGTCTCTCACATCGCATCGACTTGATTAGCCAACAATAACCCGCCAGCAACTCTCAACACTCGATCCTCGACAATGAAGTACCCTGCAATCTGAGCCAGAAAGCTTTGGTAGTAATCAGGAAAAGGCTGGGTTGAGGAGATCTCCAAGTCGGAATTTAGTTGCAGCAGCCTATTCTTGTAGTAGTAGTCGCGAAACTTCTCTTGGATCCCAAGGCAAGTGTGAATGTGATATGCGCGGTGAACAGGCGCTAGATCAAACTTCAGAACGGATTCTTCCTCAGTTTGTGTTGCAACATCTAGGGTGTATAGTACCGAATCCCCTCGACCCCCCAAGCGATTGGCTGCTACTCCCCCTGTTTGTTTCTGATCATGATTAGCTGAGATATCCCTCTGACGGGCTGCTGCAGCGTGCCCTATTACGGTCTGTCCAATGCCCTTAGCCGAGCTCCTTATGTGAACAAGCTATTCATTAAAATCACTACATGCCCTCTTCTCAATATGCAGTTTTATAATTGGTATTCTGTTCTGTATCACCATCCTTAGCGCCTTCACTGGGACGCTATGCAAGCACTTCCCTTCAAGCACATCAACAATTTTCAAAGCATGGTAGAATCTGCCCTCAGAAATGTGATTGTTGCACTTCTTACAAAGCTCCAACACTTGCACACAGTTCTTTGACATCTTGATGGCTTCTGTCACATTCTTGTTGATCGAGTAGGACTCAAGAAGCTGATCGACCTTAAGCAAAGAAGCACTCCCAATCTCTTGCAGCCTAAAATTATCACTCGACAGCTCGCTTTTCAGCTCCTCAGCATCAACCAAGACGCCGCGAAGCTCATCGACTGCGAGGATGAATTCCTCATAATGGGTCTTGCACAGATCCTCAATTTCAACTTCTTTCTTCTTCACAGCACTCTTGAGCTGTTGGAGGAGAGCTTCAGGCCGCCCCACTTCAAAAGCATGCCTCACGACTGGACCCAAATCCATCCCGTTCCCGATCGACGTAGCGAGGAGCGAGTCCTCCCCAGCATCTCCATTTTCTGCCATGCTTCTCCTCTTGGCGTGTCCGGGCATTGTTCTAATTTGATCAAGCCCGCCCTGCAAAATTATTAATAAGATGTAATAATTAGTACTACAGTTTAAGACTAAATTGATTGGAAAAGCCCACAACGAACAAAATCAAGCTCTCCAACATTATTAATTAATGAGAAGTGCAATATAAGATTAAACTGGAATATCCAAGCATGACCAAATTAGTAGGATTACGACAATGAAATGCATATTATGAAAATCTTTTTCAAAATTCATTTGCTTATTATGTATGTATGGAGTACCATAATAAACATAAATATTATAAATCAAATATAAGGAATAAACCCAAATTCATGTTCAAATGGTTCATATCTACAATCAAAAAATAAAAACCAATACAGAAGGGGGAGGGGATCTGGAAAAGAATTTGTTCGGAAGAGGAATTTGTAAGTATGATCTGTAGGCTTAAATTTTTCCCGAGGGAACAAATTAAAGAACCAAATGAACAAGAATACATTGACAAGCATATAAGAATAACGCAACATGCAGAGCAACCCTTCCCACTACCCTTTCCACCCTGCATAATTCAACATTGAAAAATAAGACATGCATACACACACACACACACACACAGAGCAAACCTTAAATAGGAGCCCTTGAAGAGCAGAGCTTGAGACTATAACTTACAGGAGGTGACTAGAGAAATGTTTCGTTACTTTTTTTCTCGAGAAAACCAGCGAGAAAATTTTGTCTTTGGTTTTTATGTTTTCCATTCGCCGCCCCGGGGGAGGGGGTGGGGAGTGGGGATAACCGCTTCTAATGGGGGTTGGTTACGTTTTTTTGTTTTCCGCTCCTCATTAGTCTCAGTGTGGAGAAATTTTTGCATGCACAATCCAAATTTCAATCCATTAATATCTGGGAGGTCTTATCTGATCCAATGTACTTGTCATATGCACGTATGGGTTGGGGGAGTTCTCAGTGTAGGTAGCTCTCCATTACAATCCATATCCATTCATTCACCCATACCCATCATAAACAAAAGGGTTAGGATCCACCATATAATTATACGGGTCAGTACTACTCATCATCCCATTTCAATTTCTAATCTTATTAATTAAAACTGTAATTTATTTATTTTATCACATTTGAAATTATATTACCAGTAATAAACTAATATTATAATTTGAATCTCATATAACGTAATAATAGATTTTTTTTTTTTATAAAAGAGGACGGCACCTCCTTTCTTTATATATATACATTAAAGCAGATCTGGGCGTGTATTTACGTATATATATATATATATATATATATATATAAATATATATATATACACATAAATCATCTAATATATATGTATATTTACGTAAATCATCTTATGTATATATTAGATTATTTACGCGTGTACATATATATATATATATATATATGTGTGTGTGTGTGTGTGTGTGTAAATTATTTGATGTATATATATATATATATAAATCATCTTATATATGTATATATACATAAATATATATACTTATATATATACACGTAAATCATCTTATATATATATACGTAAATAATCCGATATATATATATATATATATATATATGCAAATCATATATATACGTAAATCATCTGATATATATATATACATACGTAAATCATACATATACGTAAATGTAATTCAGTTAACCGAATTACTTGAATTTTAATTAATTAATAATTAAATATAGATTATAAAATTTTATAATTTTAGACTAAGGTTCCAAACTTCCAATGCTTCATTTGGCCATTCTCAGATTCCCTTCCCATTTGACCATTTTCATTTCGGTGTACAAATTATACATTCAAATTTTTTTTCTATAATTAATTTTAACTTTATTTAGTTAAATTCATTTAACTGAATTATCCGATAATTTGGTTCGGTTGGATACAGTTGGGTTAAAGAGTTCAATTCTATCGGTTTAATTATGAGGTGAAATTAATTGAAAAAATTCTATTAAATCTATTAATTGACCGATCGGAGTAATTGCACACACCTATATTAATTCCTTATTTCCTTGACTACCGCGCCTACAGAAATTTCTAATTTCTTAGATGTCCTCACCGAAAGCTTAAATCTAAATTTGGTTTAAAAAGAAAATAAATTCTAGCTGTTTGGAGAGCATTCCAGCAAAATAAAAGGTCAGGCATAGACCCCACACACCGCAAAACAAAGCGTGCATGATAACAGCAGTCCCTAACCAAAAAAAAAATGCAAACGCTATCCTAATCGACAATGAGATGACCTGATTCAAACTTCTACGCCATTATAGAAAGTTTTCAAATGGTTAGATTTTTTTTTTTTATTTTTTCAGTAAAATTGTGAGCTATATAAAATATAAATACATTAATATATATATACATATATATATATATATATATATAGATATATAAAAAGAAGGAACGGTGTGGCTGTGTATCTGCCCTAATTTCTATAGACCAGAAGTTGCGATAATTTTCGGAAATAAAGGGCAGCCCAAGCTCCAGTTCCCGTAAGACTCGCTCCTCTCTCTCTCTCTCTCTCTAGTACCCAGACGTGGCACGCAGTGTAATCCCGCACGTCCGTTTCTGACCGCATTCGCTTTTGGTGCGTCTGATCTCTTCTTCTTCTCTCTCTCTCTCTTTTGTGACTCCTCAAACTTTATTTCTTGTCCCATTTATTTTTCTGTGGATGTGTTTATTGTCTCTCATGGCGAAACGGCTGGGGCACAGTCATTGGTATTATTAAAGCTGTTGAGCAATCAGATCTGGTCCTTTGATTCCATGCCAGTGGTTTAAGCCAAAACGTAGCGTAAGGTATCCTATGCTCTCCTCTTTATGGAATCCGCAGCTGAAATTTAATCCCATTTTCTTAATTTGCTTTGGATCCTTCTTTGCTTTGGAATTTTCGTAGATCTGGATCTTCAATTTTCAGCTCTTATCGCCAATTTGATTTTTTCCCTTGTGAATGAGAAGGTAATAAACTTTGCCCATAAACTTTTTTGTTGGTTTGATTTCTTTATCCGTCATTGTGATTGTGATTTTTCTGGGAAAATTTTACGTCAGACAGCTAGCGAAGCTTCTGATCCTCGTTTTCTTCCCTCCTTTTTCCTAGAAACACAGCACATTTCTGTTTCTCGTTTCCATTTGCCACTTGCTCTTGACAATTATTTACCAATTATGTTCTGTTGAATCACTTTTTCTGAATTTGTTAATTTTATTAAAATTTTCCTCTGAATTTGTATTGATTTCAATGGATGCTCATGGAGGCGCTGTTGGTGGTGGAAATTTCCAACAAAGTTCGCAATCTGACCATATGCTAGCAGTGGACGCCATAAACCTTCGTGAGCTTCTCAAAGTCAGCGACGACGACCTCGAAGTCGAACGCGGCCGAACCGCCGATCAACCCCGAAACGCCGCCGCACGAATAACACTAGGGGCCGTCCTCAGCACCGACAAAACGCATGGTGCGGTTTCTGTGAGCCGAACGCTCCACGACATTATCCGCGACGAGTCATCTAACCCAGCTCCGTACGGAGATCCCCTCGCCCAAAACGCAAACAACGCCAACAAAAAACACTGGAAGTCTTTTAAGGATCGTCTACGCCTCCGACGCGTCGTCGCAGCTTGGACATCTTCCGTACACTTTACGACTTCCGACGTTCCGATTCGCGATTCCAGAGCCAATATCACTCGGCGCCACTCAACTCGGTACCAGGAGATGGCGGTGGACTCGAGCGAGTCAATTCACGAGTCAGATCACCATGAAAACTCGTCGGCTTCGGCGATTGCGCCGGCACAGAATTCCAGAGCAGGGCAGATTTCGCGCATGAGCTCAACGCGTTTCTCGGCTGTTACCTTCAACCTAGAAGGATTACCGCCGCCCAGGGATAACATAGGCGGTGAGTCTGAATCGGCCCCTCGCGCGACGGGCACGCGCCTGGGAGCGGCATTGGCGGCGGAGAGGGAGCAGCAGGGAGAGGCAGCGGGGGAGCGGCGATCGACGGATGCGGCGGAGGGCGAGGGGGAGGGAGCGACGCCGGTGAGGATGTCCCTAATGGCATTGCTGGAGGAGACGGACAGGCAGATGGGGGTGGTGGGGCCGGCGTACTGTGCGGCCTACGACGAAGAGGGGGAGGAAGAAGAAGATGAGGAAGAGGGCGGGGGTAACGACGGCAGAAGAGGAGGAGGAGGAGGAGGAGAGCAGAGCTGCTGCGTGTGTATGGTGAGGCATAAAGGTGCGGCGTTCATACCGTGTGGGCACACATTCTGCAGGCTGTGTTCGAGGGAGCTTTGGGTGAGTAGGGGCAACTGCCCCATCTGCAATGGCTTCATCTTGGAAATTCTCGATATCTTCTGATCATCATCCATCACTGCACTCGCATTTCCTGATCCAGTCTTCTTCTCATTTATCTTTTTCTATTTTAATTTATTTATTTTTAATTATGTTTAGTAATTAATTTTTTTTTCCTGAAATATTGGTTAGTAAATAATGTTAAATTGTGTGTGTATTTTTTTTTTCTTTGAGCTCCGAAAATTTTTGTAGTGTAGATTATTTTCTTTGAGCTCTCTGCAGTACTCTTTATCTTTTTTCTTTTTTTAATTAGCAGCCTATATGATATCCACTATGAAAATATATATATATATATATATATACATATGTAAATCATATATATACGTAAATCATCTGATAAATATATATATACGTAAATATATATTTATATATATATACACGTAAATCATCTTATATATATACAAAAATAATTCGATATATATATATATATATATATATTTTGTTAGCTTTGGTACAATCCCAAAAGAGGGGTTAAATTGGTATTTAAAAAATTTTATCCTTTAGGTCAATCCTCTAACAACAACACAAACCTAAGGTCAATCTAATGAATGTAAAATGAATCAATGTAAATATACAATGGAATTTAAACTGTAATAAACGATTAACCAAGCATACACAATAAAACAGTAAATGAGACAACACCTAGAAATGTTATCGAGATTCAGCCAAATTGCCTACGTCCCCGCCTTGGCCAAGAAGTATAAGGATTACCATTATATGCTCACTTAACGGGTGGAGCGGCACCTAAACAACCAGGTCAATTAGCACAGGGCTGATCTCAACTCTTTACAACCAGGTCAATTAAGGGACTGACCTCAACCAACACGTCTTATTAGGATGACGCACCTAACTTTCCTAACCGGGTCTAAGTCAATTCGAGACTATTCCAAGGCTAGTCTTCCTCTTCAAGCTCGTGCCTGGAAATACAACAAATGTGTATATAATTTTGCGTACAAGGAAATGCTTCTTACACTAAGATGATTATGTACCACTAAACATAATGTAATTAATACACTACCAAGAGATAAGATTTGATAAGCTCGGTGTAGTTTGAGTGTTTACTTTAAAATAGTTATGCAAATATAGCAATCAGTGCGTGAGAGTGTAAATGATAGGATCTTTATGTCAAAATAATATTTCAATCACAATGCACATACGAAGATCACAAGCACACTTCAAATATCTCAACAAATAATGTTTCTCAATATAAACCACAAGAGATATTCAGATTTAGTTTATAAAATAATTTGATTTTTGTGTTCAAGAAGATAAAATCAATCAAAGGATATTTCAACAAAGATCTTTTTGCGTATGCACAAATATCTCAACAAAATATTTCTCAAAGTAAATCACACGAAATATTTGAAATCGATTTGCAACAATTTATTTCACAAGCAAAAAGCAATACGAACTCTTGAGTACTACAATGATGATGCAAAACTCACAAGCTCTACGAAGTTTTCCTATGGAAGACTTATTAATGAAGTCTCCTAAAAAAACTTCAAGTTTACTTTCGGATAAAAGTATATATCAATCAACTAGAACAAATGAGAGTGTAAACTTAACTAGATACTCACAATAGTACTCTTACTTAACAAAATTTGCAATGAGAATAAGTAAGAATGAAAAAATATAGTTTGGATTTGAGAAATAGAGATTTTGAGAATTAAAGGATATTTGCTAATTGTTTTGTTAATCCACTTCTAATTATTCCAAATGAGGGGGTATATATAGACAACCCCTCAAATATAACCGTTAAGGATACATATGGAATTATTAGAAAAGTTTTAACATTATTTTACTATTTTAACCCCATTTTAAAAAAGTTAACCACAGTAAAAATATTTGGGCAACTCGAGAGGTCCGGTCGACCATAACAAGTTCAGTCGACCGAAGTTCTTGAGGTTCAGTCGACCGGGCAAGAAATGAACTATATGGTCGGTTGACCGGGAAGGGCGATTTTTCCAAATAGCGCGGTTCGGTCTACTAAGGGAAAATGAACTAAATCTCACGGTCGACTAGACAGTTGGGATTTCTCCCGAGGACCATCGGTCGACCAGGTAGTTAGTATGCAATTTTAGCTCGGTCGACCAGATATAAATGAACTATCTGGGTATTTGAACTGTAACGGTTCGGTCGACCGAGACATGGTCAACTGTTGACTTGGACCTGGGTTCGGTCGACAGGGGCAAAATGAACTGCCTTGGTCGGTCGACCGAAAGTGCACAATATGTGCATTTCAGTCCTTTTCAATTGTGCAATCACCCTATTCAAATGACCAAATATGTATATATATATATATATATATATATATATATATATATATATATATGCATGTGTGAGTGTCCTAAGGTTATTTCTAAGCCTTTTTTCAAGACACCAAAAAAATCCGGTGTCGGTCGACCTAAGGGTGTTCCCTAAGGTTCATCTATGGTCTTGAGCTTATCGATCCTACCATACAGGTAAGACATTAATTATTACAGACCATAATCTCCTAATTACTATTACAGACCCAAATAATGATTAAATTACAATACAACATAAACAGGGTCTTCAGGTCTTCACTTCATGTGTCGTGTGCATGCACCATATGATATGTTCGATCGGTCCTACACACAAACTCATCAAACCATTAAATATCGTATTTGTCATAATCAAAACAGTGCATGACTTATAGGGTCAACAATCTCCCCTTTTTTGATGATGACAAATACTTGCCTACTTCTTCCCCTTTTGGCAACAACAAAAATGGCCTAAATAAATATTGAAGCATATAGGCAAATAATCATCTGAATACAAGAAATGTTTGGGAAAAGGGTTTTAGAAAATTCGGCAGCACGCCGTTTGAAAACAGAACATGTCCCAAAAATTTCTATAAACAAGTGACCTAATTGAGTAATATATATTCAAGATATCTACAACTATTTACTCAAACAGTCCAATATTCTCAAAAACATTAAATGGAAGTATAACTTTCAGTCATTCAAGAGATAGAATAGTCATGCATTTCATAGCACAGACAAATTCATAGAGTATAAAGCAATGGCTAGTTTAGCAGTTATGCACACAAACTATATAACTAGCTATAAAAATGATTTAAATGACATGAAAAACAAAATTAGACCATGAATATGCCCAAACCATTTGCAACTTAAACATATCATAAGACCTGTAGAAGATTTGAGTTAAAGGCACACGACATATGATACCAAATAGAGGTTTGAGCATAAAAATAGTCTAACTAGTTAGCACGCATTTTTATATGTAGTTACTAAACCAGTTATACAACTTTAAAACATGTATGTATATAATAGTAATAATGAGGCAAGAGAAAAAGTTTGAGTTTTGAAAATAGTTCTTGTCATAAAGTATTACAATAAATATATATGTACACATAAATATAAATATATATATATATATATATATATATATATATATATATCCCCTTTTTAATGTTTGCAGAATAGTGCTGGGGGTGTGCTTGTTGAAAAAGAAGCTTTAAAGATAATGCAAGTACTACTTTTCTGGTATTTCATTTAAGTACCAAATTAAGCATGACCAGAAAAGCACAACCATAATGATCCTAAAGATTTAACAATTACATATAAGATCATATGACAAAGCACAAACAAATTGTGGCAATGTAATGAACATCAGCTTAAGATTTTCACAAAGATTATTTTATTTAAGCACATGCTACACTATATTTAGTACATATCTAAGCCTCAAAAGTTTGTAAGCATAATATGATAGGCATTTTAATTTTAGATGCTCCCTCTATAAATTTGAATTATTGCTTAGATACTATAAATTACTTTGAAAGGGATTGATTTCATTGAATATACCAAAGTATAAGTGAGCACACAAACCATTTTTCAAGAACTACACCTAATATCTATTAACAATATTTATCTCTAAACAGTATAATCATCCCTATAGATAACAAGTGCATCAAAAATAGATATTAAGGCATTCTATGCAATTCATGACCCAAGAACATTTCATATCAAATCAAAGAACTTTACGTGCAGGATATAATGTCCATGGATATCATAAGAGCCTCAATATTTCAATAAACGATAGTGATGCATATGAGTCCTACAAGTTCTTTCTATAGGGAAGGTGCTCAGCTCTCTAAGTGCTTGATGATTATGCAAGGATGAAATTTAATTTTCAATTAGTTTTCACTCATCCTTTCAAAAATATTTTAACGTTAATTTTATTATAATCATCTTTAATACAAGGTTTTATATAAGAAAATCTTAGCAAAATTTCGGCAGCATGTCGTTTGTATATAGGACATTTTTCCATAAAAATTGTACCTAATAGGTTCAAACAAGCAATTTATATTTCAGTCAAGGCACACGAGAACCTATAATCTGCTACCAGCATGCAATTCACATCAACTGCATCTGTCATGCAGGAGACATTCTAAACTAAGCATGCAATCAGGTAGTATAATCAACTGTCCATATAAAATGTGAACCATCCAACTAGATACTATGAATAATAAGTAACCATGGATAGTTAGGAATTCAGTGCAATACTCATATGGATATTTAGGCATGAAATAAATATATGAGAGCATTTTAATTTATATAATTATGAAAGAATGTATGCTCCCCCTGAGTTATGTGCTAATTCAATTTATGCCTTTTCTTAATTTTTAGGTTCTTTAGCCAAGTGTATTAAGATTTTCCATGATATATATCATGGCTTTAAATGAATAGGCTTAGAGGACCAAAAGCTCACAAGATATATATATATCTTTAAATAAGCTAAGCCAATACGCGAGAGGCCTAAGTTCAAATGACTTTTCATTTTAAGGTTCATGCATAGGTTTCTTTGAATTTTTGTTCCATCATATAGATTGAAACCTATATCAATTAAATGAGCCATTTTAACTTAATTCATGAGGATGAAGCTCTTAAATGATTTTATATAAAGTTTGAGAGTTTGGAAGAAAATTGAATACTCTTAAAGATTAAACATTTTATTCAAGTTTAATAGAGTATTCAAAAGTAGGACATTGTACAAGATAAGCATTTTAAAGAATATGTCCTAACTTATTCTGGCAAAGAGCATTGTGGAGGATATGAATAACTAAGAACTGACGCTCTTTGGTGATTGGAATGTATCCTTTAGATATGATCATAATTTTAGAGTAAGGATACGAACCAATGAGAAGGTGGATCTTTACCTGAAGTGATCGTGGTTGGTAAAGATTCCCTGTGAAGGATACGGTGAACCAAAATTAGAAGATCTTTATATTTTAAGCACACAAGGGAATATTTTGATTAATCAGTGAAACTAGAATCCCTTAGTGATTGCCTCTAATTTTAATTATGGAAGGATATCTTTTAATAAGCACTAGAAATATTTGGAGTTGATGATTAATAGTGCTTCAAGCCTAGAGTGATGACTAAACATTTTATTAGGCATTTAAGTTCAATGATGGGTTTAGGATTAAATGATATATAGTGTGAGATGGATTCTCTAAACTACAAGCTAGGTAATGGACAAAATGTATGCTTAACTTTAGATACTCATATTTACGAATGAGTTAAGCAATTTGAAATTTTAATACAAGGCAAAAATGTCATGTCCATTTGGAAGTGGATTTTCATTCAAGCAGCCAATAATTTCATATTCAACCAAGGAATGTATGCATTAAGTTTAGATTGGTTATATGCTTGGATTTGTAGATTAACTTGATTTTTCAAAATACTTAGTATGTAAGATTTTAAATAGTTGGCATATACTAAGATTTTACATTTTCAGTCCCGAACCACTTCCCAAGCCTTTGCAAGACACTACCCCTATAGCTAATCCTAACTACTAAGGAAGAATTATGTGATCATGTAATTCTTGTTTGAGCAAATTCTTCCTTGAATTTCAAGGGGTTTTATTTCTTAACGACCCATATCATTTTTCTACCTTTTATTCTCGATGGGTTAGGAGTTGGTGATTCTTTAATTTTCTATACTTGTTTGGGTTTCACACCTTTTCTTTTAAATGGACAATCAAATTTTGTGTGCCCCTTCTTCTTACATAAGATGCATGTGGTGTGAGTGTATGGACTAGAGGAGGTACTAGCATAATGTTTCGATTCTTTTACAAAGTACCCCATGTATAGGTTCTTTCTTTTCTTATTTTCAATCCCATTATAGCCTATACCTTCCTTATCTAAGGTCATCTTTTGTGCACCTAGCAGTTTATCAAAGTTTTCCTTACCTTTAGTGAATGTGTAGATGATCTTAGATTGGTTTTCTATTTTCTTCTCTAGATCTTGAATTTTTGAGTTTTCCAAATTTTTGCAAGCATTTTGAAGTTTCAAAAGTTCTTTAGGCATATTGCTTGCTTTACTTTCAAGATCTGCAATCAAGTGGTCTTTATTATCATCATTAGAAATTTTAGATTTCAAGATAGTCAAATCCTTTTCCAATGATTCATTCTTGCTTACTAATCTTTTAATTTTCAAGTCATTCTCTATTTAAGCAAGAATTTTAGAATCACACTTTTTTATGCATGCTGTAGACACCCCATTTTTACCCCGGCCCAATATATTTATTATCATTATTATTATTATTAGTATATATTATTAGTATTTTTATTATTTTATTTATTCTTATTATTATTATTAATTTTCATTAGTTGTATTATTATTATTATTATTATTATTATTATTATTATTATTATTACTTTTATTTTTATTTTTACTTCTATTTTATTTATTATTATTATTATTATTAATTATTTTTGTTGACCTTATAGGTCACACCCTGGTTTTGATAATGACAAACTCAATTGTATTTAATAAATATCCAGTTCATGTGCAGGTTTATACTAACATACATTCAAGGGCACGTGAAAGCTTGAAGACAATTTCATATTCCCAATTGTAATATCTCTAAGTGAATTTTGTCTGTAATAGTAATTAGGCTGTCTGTAATAGTAATTAGGGTACTGGTTTGTAATAAGCTCACACACATCACATGAATGATTTACTTTGTAAGCTCAAACCGAACCATAGAAAGACCTTAGAGTGTACCTTCGGGCGACCGAAGGTCGACCGACACCGGACTTTTTCGGTGTCTTCAAAATTGGACCCCAAGTGGCCTTAGGACACACACATATGCACATATGTTTATTAGGCACTTAAAAATTGATTGAGTTGGGTCAATTCGGGACCGAAATGCACACTTGGTGCACTTTCGATCGACCGAGCCAAACAGTTCAAATTGGCCCGATCGACCGAAACCGGTCCGGGTCAACTATTTGACCCGGTCCCGGTCGACCGACCCCTTACAGGTCATTTGACCTCGGTCGACTGAACCACCTGGGAGTCAACTATTTGACCCCCCGATCGACCGACCACTTTTGTACTCCAACAACTCGGTCGACCGAAGCGCCTCGGGGGAATTCCCAACAACTCGGTCGACCGAGCCGTGCAGTTCAAAAAGGCCTCGGTCGACCGAAACTCGGAGATTTCAAAAATCGCCCTTACCCGGTCGACCGACCCCTTAGTTCAAAATGCCCTCGGTCGACCGAGCTACTTGAGTCCCGGTCGACCGAGCTACTTTTGGTCGACCGGACCTCTCGGGTTGCCCTGATTTTTTTACCGCGATTAAATTTTTTAAACAGGGTTAAATTTTCTTAAGTGTCATTAATCTTTTCTGAAAATTCCTAATAAGTCCCCAACGGTCAAAATTCTTGGTATGTCTATATATACTCTTTCATTTGGTGGATTAAGCACGGATTAGCAAATAAATTAAGAAAAATTTTCTCTCAAGCCAAATACTCATATTTGCCTCCTACTACTTACATTACTTTGAAAACCTACTCAAGCTTACACTCTTCATCTATCCAAATCATTTGTAAGTGTATTGAGTCTTTTATTTTTGGTTAGCTCTTCATATTACTGTGTATTTGAATCGATTTTTGAGAGCATAACCTAAGTTTTCTTAGGAGGCTTTGCCAATAAGCCTGCCCTAAGAAAGACTCTTTGTGACATCCCAAGTATTGCACTCTAGTTGCAATATCTTAGGAAGTTCATTTTTGTTTGGAGATTGCAAAAATACTTTCAAACATATTTGAATATCTTGTGGTGTTCATATTGATATATTTGGGAAAGGATATTCGTGTGTGTGTGTGATATATAAATCTTTGTGGTATTGTTTGTACAAGGTTTATAAATATATATCATTTACCGAAAACAAAGATTATCTACTTTGCAATACAAGCACATACGCATTCTATTGATTGATAATATTGAGGCTTGCTTGGTATTCTGTGTGAACACTCTTGACTGAATATTTTGAAGTGCACAGATTATTATTGACACTCTCACGTACGTGTTACACTGATAGAAAACATAGTTGAGAGATTGACATTTTAGACCACACAGAGCTTACATTTTAAATCACTTGTGGTGTTTGTGTTTGTGCGCATTTGTGGTACATATCTGCTTTACTTGAAAGCACAATTGTATTGTACCTTTGATTGTATATCTGAGAGATTCCAGGCGTGGCCTGAGGGGGCGGTAATCCAGCCCGGTAAGGATTGGTGTAAAGGTTGAGGTCAGCCCCGCTAATTGACCTGGTTAAGGTTGAGGTCAGCCCTGTGGTAATTTGACCTGGTTTGTATAGGTGACGCTCCACCCGTTTAAGTGAGCAAGGTATTGTGATAATCCTTGTGCTGGTTAGCCAAGGCGGGGACGTAGGCGGTTGGCCGAACCTCGATAACATATCCGCGTGTCATCTTCTCTTTACTGCTTTCTGATACTTGTGTGATTGTTTAAACTGCTTCATCTGATCTCTGGCACATTTACATCATTTGCACTAGATTGACCCTAGGCTTGTGAACATACTGCTGCTAGGAGGAATACTTAGAAGGTAAAATTTAAAAATACCAATTCACCCCCCCTCTTGGGATCACGGTAAAGCTAACAATTGGTATCAGAGCGAGGTTGCATAGACTGATTGTTATTTTGCACAAAGTTCACATATGGCTCATAGCTCCGTGACCCCTTTCCCTGAGGGACCATCTTCCACACGACCTCCTGTTTTTAGCGGTGTTAATTACACCTTCTGGAAACAGAGGATGCGCATCTACCTTCAGAATACTGATTGAAAGGTGTGGAGGATTGTCTCTAAGGGAAACTATGTCCCTATGAGAATTGAGGGTGCAGCTAGGGTTCCTAAGACTGAGGATGAATATGATGATGATGATATGAAAGCCGTTAGTCTTAATGCCACTGCTATGAATATTTTATATTGTAGTCTTGATGTGAATGAATTTAACAGGATTATGGCATGTTCAACTGCAAAAGAAATATGGGATAAATTAGAGGTCACATATAAGGGTACTAGAGATGTGAAAGACAGTAGGATAGATATGTTGACGAGTGAGTATGAGGCCTTTAGGATGAATGTAGGTGAGTCCATTCAGAGCATATACACTAGATTCACACACATCATAAACTCACTGCATGCATTAGGAAAGACATATCCCACATATGAAATGATCAGGAAGATCCTTAGAGGCTTGCCTCCTGTTTGGGAAGCTAAGGCTACGGCCATTGCTGAGGGTAGAGACCTTAAGGCCATGAGCTTAGACGAATTGATAGGTTCCTTAATCACTTATGAACTGTCCATAAATGAAAGACTCAATGAGCATAACAGGGCTAAGAAGGTGACTGCACTAAAAGCATCTAACGACACTTTTAGTGAGTATAGTGAGTCTGACACTGATGAGGAAATGGCTATGCTAACTAAAAAGTTTAGTAGATTCTTCAGGAAGAACAGGAAGCCATTTAAAAAATATAGAGACTCCACTAATGAGAAGGGAGAGTCCAGCAAAAGAAAGGAAAAATCAAATGCTCCTACATGCTACAACTGCAACAAAGTGGGGCACATCAAACCCGACTGCCCACTTCTGAAAAAGGAGGCTAAGAAAAATAAAAGAGCCATGAAGGCTGGGACTTCATGGGATCAATTCAGCAGCAGCAACTCAGACTCGGATCATAGTGACACGGAGGTCGCTAACTGGTGCTTAATGGCACACGGGGATGAGGTATCGTCTTCTAGTTCTTCATCTTCTTATTGTTCATCTGATGATTATGATTCTGACAGCATGCCTACATTTAGACAATTGCAATTTGAATATATCTGTGTTTCAAAATTATTGGGCAAAATGACCAAAGAGAATGAAAATTTGAAAAAGAAATGTGACAATTGGTCTAAATTGTTTAATATGGCAAAAACCTCTCATGCATCTATTTTAAAAGAAAAGGATACTACTATTGTTAAGCTTGAGAGGAAAGTGGATGATAGCTCCACAATCATTTTTAAATTCACAAAGGGCAAAGAAAATTTTGAAAAACTACTTGGTGCCCAAAGAAATTCTTTAAGTAAAGAGGGTCTTGGTTTTAATGGCATTGAAAATATTAGACGACCTAATCTTTACTTAGGACATTTTACACGAGAATCAAAATCTCATATCCCTCCTAAAGAACCTAAGTGTAGACTGAAATGTTTTAAATGCAAACAGATTGGTCACATTCAATTTGATTGTTCACTTAGGAATAAGTATGCTAAAATCAGAAAGGTATGGGTAGTTAAAGGAGACCTTGCTACTAACCCCCATGGACCCAATAAAATTTGGGGACCAGCATCAGTCACTTAGCTTATTTTGCAGGTATGTCTAAAATCATCCCCATCCAAGGACCGGTGGTACTTAGACAGTGGGTGCTCACGACACATGACCGGTGACAAGGGAAAATTCACCTCAATTGTTCCCAAGGATGGAGGCTACGTGACATTTGGTGACAATGTCAAAGGACGCATCGTCGGGGTAGGTAAGGTTGGTAAGGATTCCTCTCCTACTATCGATAATGTTCTGTTGGTTGATGGATTGAAACATAATCTACTTAGCATAAGTCAATTGTGTGATATAAGATATAAAGTATCATTTGAGAATGACAAATGCATAGTAGAAAATAAAACAGACCACAAAGTACTCTTTACTGCTGAGAGACATGAAAATGTTTACACTACATCTCTTGATATTTTAGCTTCGCAACAAGTAACATGTTTTTCTGCTATAAATGAAGCTAGTTGGTTGTGGCATAGGCGTTTGGGGCATGCTAGCATGGACTTGTTGTCTAAACTTGTTAGAAAAGAATTGGTTAAAGGTTTGCCTAAAATGTCTTTTGTAAAGGACAAAATTTAGGACAAAATTTGTGATGCATGTCAAATGGGTAAGCAAACAAAATCTAGTTTTAAGAAAAAGAAATTCATATCTACTACTAGACCATTGGAGTTGCTTCACCTAGATTTATTTGGGCCTAATTCTGTACAAAGTCTTGGTGGAAAATCTTATGCTTTTGTAATTGTGGACGATTTTTCTAGATTCACATGGGTGTTATTTCTTGCACATAAAAATGAATCATGTGAACATTTCACCAAACTTTGCAGGAGAATTCAGAATGAAAAAGGATATAAAATCACTCACATAAGAAGTGATAGAGGCACGGAATTCAAAAATGAAAGCATAGAAAAATATTGTGACTTAGAAGGTATATCTCATAATTTTTCTGCACCTAGGACACCTCAACAAAATGGTGTAGTTGAAAGAAAGAATAGGTCACTACAAGAAATGGGAAGAACTATGTTGAATGAGCATAACTTACCTAAATATTTTTGGGCCGAGGCCATTAATACCGCATGCTATGTTATGAATAGGGTGTTGATTAGACCATCAATTAATAAAACTCCTTATGAATTGTGGAACAACCATAAGCCTAATATTTCCTATTTTCATGTATTTGGTTGTAAATGCTTTGTGCTTAGAGATAACGAGCATCTAGGAAAATTTGACTCTAAATCTGATGAAGGCATCTTCCTAGGCTATGCACTTAATAGTAAAGCATATAGAGTTTTCAATAAAAGAACTTTAGCCGTAATTGAATCCATTCATGTTGTATTTGATGAGTCTAATCCATTCTCTAACAAAGATGATGAAGATGATTTTGATATTAGAAAATGTTTAGAGAAAATGTCCATTGAAAATAATGCAAGTGAAAATCAAGAAGCAAACGAAAAATCACTTGAGGATAATGAGAATGGAAATCAAGAATTGCCTAAAGATTGGAAATACATTAGAAGTCATCCTATAGATCAAATCATAGGCGAACCATCCCGCGGAGTAGCCACCAGATCATCATTGAGAAATATAGTAAACCACTCCGCTTTCTTATCCCAAGAAGAACCTAAAAATATTAAAGAAGCCATAGAAGATGAATCTTGGGTAATGTCCATGCAAGAAGAACTTAATCAATTTGAAAGAAGCAAAGTGTGGACCTTAGTTCCTAGGCCAAATGAGCACACCATCATTGGAACTAAATGGGTATATAGAAATAAGAAAGATGAAAATGGGGTAGTAACTAGGAATAAAGCCAGACTAGTTGCCCAAGGATACAACCAACAGGAAGGGATTGATTTTGATGAAACATATGCTCCTGTTGCTAGATTAGAAGCCATTCGTATGCTACTTGCCTTTGCCGCTTTTAAAAATTTTAAATTGTTTCAAATGGATGTTAAAAGCGCATTTTTAAATGGCTACATCAATGAAGAGGTATATGTAGAACAACCAACCGGTTTTGAGAATCATAAATATCCCGATCATGTTTACCGGTTGTCTAAAGCCTTGTATGGATTGAAACAAGCTCCTAGAGCTTGGTATGAGAGGCTTAGTGGTTTTCTATTAGAAAATGAGTTTACCCGTGGCAAGATTGACACTACACTTTTCATCAAGTCCAAAAATGATGATATGCTCCTCGTTCAGATTTATGTGGATGATATCATTTTTGGAGCAACCAATGATGAGTTGTGTAATGAGTTTGCCAAATGCATGCAAAGTGAGTTTGAAATGAGCATGATGGGTGAACTTAGTTTCTTCTTAGGTCTACAAATTAAGCAAGCTAATCATGGAACTTTCATATGCCAATCTAAATACATAAGGGACTTGCTAAAGAAATTTAATATGGAAGATTGTAAAATTCTTGGCACACCTATGAACTCTTCCATAAAACTTGATAAAGATGAACAAGGGATCCCTGTTGATGTAAAATTATACCGTGGCATGATTGGAAGTCTCCTATACCTCACTGCTAGTAGGCCTGATATTATGTTTAGTGTGTGCATGTGTGCTAGATTTCAGGCTAACCCTAAGGAATCTCATCTGAAAGCTGTTAAACGAATCCTTAGGTATCTAGTTGGAACTATAGAGTTAGGACTTTGGTACCCTAAGCATACTACTTTTGAGATTGTCAGTTACACTGATGCTGACTTCGCCGGTAGTAAGGTTGATAGAAAAAGCACTAGCGGCACTTGCCATTACTTAGGACAATCTCTTGTTTCTTGGTTCTCCAAGAAACAAAACTCAGTTGCCTTATCCACCACCGAAGCTGAATATATTGCAGCTGGAAGTTGTTGTGCCCAAACTCTTTATATGAAACAACAACTTGTGGAGTTTGGATTGCACTATGAAACAATACCGATTAAATGTGATAATACTAGTGCAATCAACATCTCTAAAAATCCTATCTCACATTCACGAACTAAACACATTGAGATTAGACATCATTTCCTTCGTGATCATGTGCAAAAAGGGGATGTAGCTCTTGAGTTTGTATGCACAAATGAACAGTGGGCCGATATATTCACTAAACCACTACCTGAGGATAGATTTATACAAATTAGACGGGAGTTAGGCTTAATGCATAATAGAGAAGCTTCATAATCTAATATATTCTATAACTTGCACAAATTTAGGGGGAGCTGCTTTATATTGTGAAAGTTGGTTGTTGACTGAGTGCTTATGTCATACGTTCACTTATTGCATGTTCATATTGACTATTGCCTATGATTGCATTATTTGTCCAATTCATGGCCATTTTGAAAGTTTATTTGCTATAATTGGCTTATACTGAACTGTTTGAGTAGTTGTGGATAAACTGTTAGGAAATATAAACTCAAACAGGTTACACTTACACAGGTTTATTTTTGGAAAGTCTTATTTACAAACGGCACTCTGCCGAAATTTTTCAAAACGACACTCTACCAACATTAGTCTTGTGTAAATGTACCTAATCCAAGCCTGTTCCTTTAATTCCGATGACCCTTTTTGCTGTTGCCAAAAGGGGGAGATGGACAGAAAGGCAAAATTGGATGCATTTTGTGAGGGGGAGCCTTCTCAAGGCTTAACCCTAACCCTATAGTTTTGCCAATCGAGTTTGTCATCATCAAAAAGGGGGAGAATGTTGACCTTATAGGTCACACCCTGGTTTTGATAATGACAAACTCAATTGTATTTAATAAATATCCAGTTCATGTGCAGGTTTATACTAACATACATTCAAGGGCACGTGAAAGCTTGAAGACAATTTCATATTCCCAATTGTAATATCTCTAAGTGAATTTTGTCTGTAATAGTAATTAGGCTGTCTGTAATAGTAATTAGGGTACTGGTTTGTAATAAGCTCACACACATCACATGAATGATTTACTTTGTAAGCTCAAACCGAACCATAGAAAGACCTTAGAGTGTACCTTCGGGCGACCGAAGGTCAACCGACACCGGACTTTTTCGGTGTCTTCAAAATTGGACCCCAAGTGGCCTTAGGACACACACATATGCACATATGTTTATTAGGCACTTAAAAATTGATTGAGTTGGGTCAATTCGGGACCGAAATGCACACTTGGTGCACTTTCGGTCGACCGAGCCAAACAGTTCAAATTGGCCCGGTCGACCGAAACCGGTCCGGGTCAACTATTTGACCCGGTCTCGGTCGACCGACCCCTTACAGGTCATTTGACCTCGGTCGACCGAACCACCTGGGAGTCAACTATTTGACCCCCCGGTCGACCGACCACTTTTGTACTCCAACAACTCGGTCGACCGAAGCGCCTCGGGGGAATTCCCAACAACTCGGTCGACCGAGCCGTGCAGTTCAAAAAGGCCTCGGTCGACCGAAACTCGGAGATTTCAAAAATCGCCCTTACCCGGTCGACCGACCCCTTAGTTCAAAATGCCCTCGGTCGACCGAGCTACTTGAGTCCCGGTCGACCGAGCTACTTTTGGTCGACCGGACCTCTCGGGTTGCCCTGATTTTTTTACCGCTATTAAATTTTTTAAACAGGGTTAAATTTTCTTAAGTGTCATTAATCTTTTCTGAAAATTCCTAATAAGTCCCCAACGGTCAAAATTCTTGGTATGTCTATATATACTCCTTCATTTGGTGGATTAAGCACGGATTAGCAAATAAATTAAGAAAAATTTTCTCTCAAGCCAAATACTCATATTTGCCTCCTACTACTTACATTACTTTGAAAACCTACTCAAGCTTACACTCTTCATCTATCCAAATCATTTGTAAGTGTATTGAGTCTTTTATTTTTGGTTAGCTCTTCATATTACTGTGTATTTGAATCGATTTTTGAGAGCATAACCTAAGTTTTCTTAGGAGGCTTTGCCAATAAGCCTGCCCTAAGAAAGACTCTTTGTGACATCCCAAGTATTGCACTCTAGTTGCAATATCTTAGGAAGTTCATTTTTGTTTGGAGATTGCAAAAATACTTTCAAACATATTTGAATATCTTGTGGTGTTCATATTGATATATTTGGGAAAGGATATTCGTGTGTGTGTGTGATATATAAATCTTTGTGGTATTGTTTGTACAAGGTTTATAAATATATATCATTTACCGAAAACAAAGATTATCTACTTTGCAATACAAGCACATACGCATTCTATTGATTGATAATATTGAGGCTTGCTTGGTATTCTGTGTGAACACTCTTGACTGAATATTTTGAAGTGCACAGATTATTATTGACACTCTCACGTACGTGTTACACTGATAGAAAACATAGTTGAGAGATTGACATTTTAGACCACACAGAGCTTACATTTTAAATCACTTGTGGTGTTTGTGTTTGTGCGCATTTGTGGTACATATCTGCTTTACTTGAAAGCACAATTGTATTGTACCTTTGATTGTATATCTGAGAGATTCCAGGCGTGGCCTGAGGGGGCGGTAATCCAGCCCGGTAAGGATTGGTGTAAAGGTTGAGGTCAGCCCCGCTAATTGACCTGGTTAAGGTTGAGGTCAGCCCTGTGGTAATTTGACCTGGTTTGTATAGGTGACGCTCCACCCGTTTAAGTGAGCAAGGTATTGTGATAATCCTTGTGCTGGTTAGCCAAGGCGGGGACGTAGGCGGTTGGCCGAACCTCGATAACATATCCGCGTGTCATCTTCTCTTTACTGCTTTCTGATACTTGTGTGATTGTTTAAACTGCTTCATCTGATCTCTGGCACATTTACATCATTTGCACTAGATTGACTCTAGGCTTGTGAACATACTGTTGCTAAGAGGAATACTTAGAAGGTAAAATTTAAAAATACCAATTCACCCCCCCTCTTGGGATCACGGTAAAGCTAACAATTTTCATTATTATTAATATTGTTATATTTTATTATTATTAGTATTTTTATCTTTATTACTACTATTATTATTATTATTATTATTTATTTCTGTTATTATTATTATTATTATTATTATTCTTATTATTATTATTATCATCTTTATTATTAACATTATTTCTATATTCACTTTATTATTATTATTATTATTATTATTATTATTATTATTATTATTATTATTATTATTATTATTTCCTTATTACCATAATAAGTAGTTATACTCATATATATTGTTTCTAAAAAGAAAAAATACCATAAAATACAAAAAACCAAAAAAGGAAAAGAGATGGGTTAGGGTTGCTAAAAGTTTTTATATAAGGGGGCAGCGCACACACAGCCAGAGGACACAGCCAGGGAGGCCATTCTAAAAAAAACCTAGCCTCTCCATTCTTTCCCTCAGCTGCACGGAGGCTCTTGCAGCTCTGCCCTCATCGCTCTCTCCCTTTCTCTCTTGGGTCTCTCTTTTTCTTTCTCCATTCTCTCGCAGCAGCCTTGCACCATCTCCCTATCTCCCATTCTCCCACGCACACAACCCTCTCTGACCATCCTCTAGAATCCCATCCAGCCGAGCCCCTCCATCTCACTGTCCCACGACTGACATCCTCCATCCACGAGCTTCTCTGTCACACCCGGCCTCCGCCACAAGCCAGATAGCCGCTGCCAACCCCATTCGAACACACCAAACAGCAGCAGCTCTCGCTTCTTCGACGGCAACAACTGTTAACCACCACCGACGCCGGAAGAATTCTCTCGGTCATCGTCGCTCAGACGCCGTCACCTCTCCGTTCGTCATCCATCTCATAGCCACCCGAGACCTCTCCAGCAGCATGCCTCTGTCCCGAGAATACAGCAGACTCTCTTCACGCCGCCAGCAGCGGCGGCCATCAGCACCAGCTCCAGCTCCAGCCGAGGCTGTCTCCGGCCTCTCCAGCAGCCACGGCCAGCCACCACCCAGTAGAGCCACTCTTGTAGTAGCCGTGAACTTCCCCTACAACTCCGGCGAACCAGCAGCTCCTTAGCCAGCCCCTGTTTCTGCAACTAGCCGAAGGTCCGGCAGCCACGCCCCACCTGCTGCAACTCCGACGGGATCCCTCTGTAAATCCCTGCAAGTCCCTGTACCCATGAACACTATTTCTCACACACACACAATACACATATATATTTATATATTTATTAGTGTTAATATATATATACACATATATTGGTTTTGTTTGGGATTTTAATACTTAAAGTTTAAATTTTTTATATATTTGCATCTATATCTATATACTATATTAACCATATTAGTATTATTATACGTATATTATTGATAGTAATATTGTTATTATTTATATATTATGATTATTATATTTTTTTTATATCATTATTAATAATGTTATTATATTGTTTGTATATTACCATTAATAGTATTATTATATGATTTGTATAATATTTCTAATTTTGTCATCACATTATAGGTGTATTGTTATTATTAGTATTATATGATTTATATATCATTATTAGTAATATTATTATATAGTTGGTTTATTAATATTAGCATTATTATTATATTAGTATTAGTATTACGTAGTTTGTATATTATTATTAATTACATGATTGCGTTATTCTTATGTTACTGGTTTGTATATTACTATTAGTAAAATTATGGTATGGTTTGGATGTTATTAATATATTAATTATCATATTGATTTTATTAGTATTAGTATTCTATTGTTTGCATATGGTTGGTATTATTATTATGTAGATTGTTTTATTATTGTTATATGCTATTATTGGGTTTATTATGTAGATTGTTTCATTATTATGTTTAGGTTTATATAGTTGATTTGCATATATTATATATTGGTTACGGTTAGCATGTTGATATATCTAGTAATATTGTGTTTAGTATTTTAGTGTATTTGGCATGTTAGTTTTAAGGTATGTTCAATATTATAATGGATATTACATATTATATATTTATTACTATCATATTTGTAGTATTTTAATGTACACAATATCATTTATCTTGGTAACCTTAGTATTTTGGGAGTAGGTTATTATATTGTATATTAGGGTATATTTAAAATTACTGCATTACTACTATATATTCTTAACATTGTCTATCATGTTTTTATTTATTGTATTCTCATATTTTGATTTATTATATCTTGATGTACTTTTAGGGTTGAAATTGCTTCCATACAAATTATGTACTTAGGGTTTTGGTCATTATTGTACTCACTTTGTATTTAATATTTGTATAATTAGGGTTGTGTATTAATTTTAGCAACCATTTTGTATTTATTATTTTCAGCAATACCTTGTTTCCATAATTTCATTATTTCTTTACTTGTGCATAGGTTTCCATATTTTAATTTGAATTTTGGTTTATCTTTTTTATCAATTATTTCCATATGGGTGTAAAGGTACTTATAGGATGTTAGGGGTGTATACCATTAGGAAGATTATTATTATTACCTTCTATTT
This sequence comes from Malania oleifera, assembly GCF_029873635.1. Lineage (NCBI taxonomy): Eukaryota > Viridiplantae > Streptophyta > Magnoliopsida > Santalales > Ximeniaceae > Malania > Malania oleifera. The sequence goes on from NC_080425.1 coordinate 50,075,735, forward strand.
ATAGTGTATTATTATTATTATCATGTGTGAAATTATTATGTTACCATTATGATATTTAGAATATGTATTTATTGTTAATATGTGCGTATTAATATTATTTATTATTGTCATTATGGGATTACTACTATTAATATTAATATCATTATTATTATTATCATTAGTACCATTATTATTATTTTTACTATTGTTATTTATTATTTATTATTATTATTGTTATTATTATTATTATGTTCATTATTATAATGATTATTATTATTTTATTTTATTATATATATTTTTTATTATTTATTAAATATTTTTGATTTTTATAATCCCTATGATTTTATTGCGGGGGTATGAGCCTTTGGGCATCACGTACCCTAAGCTCTGAGGGAATATATGTATATATTTATTTATTTATTTATTTTTCCTATGTATTTATAAACTCATAAAAGGAGTAATTTAAAGAATTATTAGATTAACTTATGGATAATTTCAAATTAATTAGGTACCGTTCGTAAGAACGGGCGCGTAGGGGGTGCTCGTACCTTCCCCTCGTGTAACCGAACTCCCGAGCCTAACTCTAGTAATATAGACCTATTTTACCCCTAACGGGGCAGTTATCACGTGTTCTAACCACACTAAAGGTTAGTGGCGACTCCGACATTCCATGTTTTTCCATGAAAATATTAAAATGATTTTAATTTCGCCGCCCGGGGCACACGCGCTCCCGGGACGTCGCGACAGCTTGGCGACTCCGCTGGGGACCTTAGAGAGTCGAGCCATTAATTAATTAGAAATTATCCCAAGTTTAAATTTATTAAATCTTTTAATTACTCCTTATTTTGTGAATGTTGTAATCTGTAAATAACTTTGATTAGTTGTAAATATTTTACTTCCATAATTTACAAATAACCTTAACTAAGTAAAAATATTTTGTTTCCTAATTTTGTTAATATTAATTGTAGATATTTTGTTTCCAAATATTCCGAATAAAGCATATTAATTGTAAGATATTTTGAATAAGCATCTTAATTACCGATATTTTGTTTCCTTATTTTTTGTTTCCAAATTTTTTGTGAATAAACATATTAATTGCATATATTGTGTTTCCTTATCTTTTGAATATATATATTAATTGTAGATATCTTGTTTCCATATTGTTTATAGCATGTGAATAAATGTGGGGGTAGCGGGATTAGGTTAAAAATTAAATTCACACACTCTCACGCTCTATACCCGAGCTTTCCTTACTAGGACTAGATAGGAGTGTAATAGCGTCAGTCCCTTCGTGGCAGAGCTTGATGGGACCCGCGAACCACTCCGCTCAGTGCGGGTTTTATCCGGACCCCAATGGGGGAGGATGGAATTCCAAACTGGGAACCTTTTGTCAATAGGGTTAGAGCCTACCCGCACATACTTGTCTATAGTCTTCCCTAACTAGGATAGTGTCATGACGAACCCTGTATATACATACCTACCCTGGGTTGGGACATCCTTATCCCCATGCTGTCTATTGTATATATGTTGTGAAATACTTTGTATTATATCATGCATTTGACATACATTTAGACATACATACTACTTAGTTAGTATTCTGAAAAAGCCCAATAATGAGACCATGACCCATCCTTTCAAAAAATAAAAATAAAGCACTTGGGCCAAGTATTTTAAAATATGGGTCGGCCCAACCTTTTTCAAATAACTCGGGCCCAACTCTTTAAAAGCAAACTTAGGCCCGACCTCTTCCTAAGTAAAAACTTAGCCCAGGCCTGATTTTTAAAAACCCAAATTTCAAAAAAGTGGGCTTCGGCCCTATTGTCTAAAAATATAGGCCAACATTTTTCTAAACAAATCCAAGCCCAAGTCCTTTTAAAATTAGCGCCTGATCCCATCATGAAATATATTGAAGCCCATATTTTAATATACTTGAGGCCCAAGTGCACGCTAAAATCCACAAACCCGTATTGAACAAATCCAGTGGGTTGACTAACCTGGGTCAACCCCAACCTCAGATCATAATTTGACCCTTCATAGAATCTGAGGTACATGGACCGTCATCAAGGAAAATAATGATTGAGGGAAGAATTGAATTGAAATTGTGGCACATCAATGATTGTCTTAAAATCCCTCATTAGTGGGATTTTTCCTAGAATGCTGACAAAGTAGTTAGTTAGGTTACATTGCATCCATGTATTCATGCATAATAATCATGCACGATAAGTCACATGCATGTTCATATCTCTATTTGTATGAGTAATTGCACTAGTTACATCCATGCACAAACATTCATGGCATCCATGCATTCATGCATAATTTCACACGCATAGCCATGCATGATAGGCTGCATACATGTTAATATCCCTATTGTTATGTATTTGTGCACTAGGTACACACATGCATAAACACCCCATGCATAAGATAGAGCCTTGGAGAATCTTTTATATAAATCTACCTCGGGTGGGGGATATAAGTTTCATTATTTTCAGTTTGGTGTCATGACTGCATGCATTGTTTTGAGTTGTGTGATACCTTTACTAACATGCTGCATTCACATAGGCATCCCGTCTACTTCATCAAGGTTCTATAAGAGATCTGAATCATTCATGGAGAACACAATGACTTACCATGAGATTGAGTCCACAGTACAACAATATTCAGAAAGTCAACAGAACAAGTGGGGTGACAGTCTTACTCTGAAATCTATCATCGAACTACCAGCTCGGACTTTCATCAACATAAGATCCAATCCGTTAGATGAGCTAAAAGTCATTTGGAAGGAATGGACCCCGGCACGCCGTTTAAAATTCTCTCAAACATATGGGCACATTGGTTTCTTGTTGCATGTATCGGTAAATATCCCTGCCATAAAAGCACTGGTCGAGTTCTGGAATCCACCATATCGTTGCTTTACAATGAATGGTATCGACTTGACACCAACCATCGAGGAGTATACTTCGCTTTTGCATCTGGTCAAGTTACAGACACCATACAAACCTTATGTGCATGATGCTAGTGTTTCGTTCGTGAAGGAGATGTACGATGCTGTCGGGGTCAAAATCCAGAAAACATTCTCAGAGGGAGGTGCAGAAGTAAGGAAAATCTCTTGGAAGCAGTTGAAAGAAATAATCGAAAAAGAAGAAAAAGAAGAGGTTCAGATACATATAATGGCATTAGCTATTTACGGTTTGATCATTTTTCCAAAAGAACTAAACATGATCGATCAAGCTACTGTTTCGTTTGTAGCACAAGTACAAAACGGGATTAACCCCGTTCAAGGCATCCTGGCAGAAACCTTCAGATCACTCAACAACTGCAGAATCAGGAGGCGAGAACGTTTAAAATGTTGTGTGCAACTGTTATATGTCTGGATGGTAGGTCACTTATCGTCCAACAAAGGGGGCTTCCGTAGTATTTTCTCAGTGATCCGAATCCCTTTGGCTGAATTTGAGGATACCAAATTAAAGGAGCAGTTAGATAAATCTGAATGGAACACAAAAATGTGTGGTTTGATCAACTCAGGGGTAACTTGGCTGGCCATGGATGGTCAGCATAACATGATATATCGTTGGAATTCCATGGGTCCCATTACTAGGCCAAGGGGAGGGATAGCATATGGCCCCTTTGTGGTCAGAAGGCCCATGGGGGCCATCTCAGGTTTTTTGCTATGACTCACGCAAGATAGCTTGACAGGGGCAACTATCAGGTGGTATATTCAACAAGATCGGGCTCGGATCCGCACATGGAAAGATTTGGCTAATTCTTTCATAGCTCAATACCGCCATGTTATAGAAATGGCACCCAATCGTATGACCTTGCAGAGTATGCAAATGAAGCCCACCGAAACATTTAGAGAATATGCATACAGGTGGAGGGACATGTCTGTCCAAGTCAATCCTCCGGTGGAAGACAGGGAGGCTATTTCCCTATTTGTGAATACCTTAAAAGATCCTTACTTCGGGCATCTCTTAGGAGCAACCCCCCATGACTTCATGGACATTGTTTCTACCGGAGAAAGGATTGAGACGGCCATCAAAGTCGGGAGAACTAAAAGTATTAGTATAGAGACTGGTCTAGGCAAGAAGTGGACAAGCAAGAAGAAGGAAGAAGAGGTTCAGATGGTTCAAAGACAACAATATCAAAGAGAGCATGGCCCAGGGGCTAGGAGGAATTTTGTTTTCGAACCCTCTGTCAATCAGACAGTTCATACAAGAGGTAGACCCCAAATTGTTCCTTCCGAGACCATGCCCACCTAACCGAATGTGCGAACTCATGATAGAGGCATCCAGAGAAATACGAGAAGGATAGATCCTATTCCAATGACATACTCAGAATTATTCCCACAATTGATGGAAAGGAACTTAGTTTCAGTCATTCCTGGAATGGTCATTACGGCACCTTTTCCGCAATGGTATGACCCCGAAGCCAAGTGTGCATATCACGCTAACACTCCCGGGCACACTATTGAACGGTGTTGGGCATTCAAAAATAAGGTTCAAACACTAAGAGAAGCCGGATGGCTAGCATTTGATGATAAACAACCAGGAATTCAAGGAAACCCTTTGCCTAGTCATGGGGGTAACAATGTCGGAATGATAGAATAAGGGACGAATGAGGTGGATTTTGAACAAATGTCTTTAGATTGGGTGTTCAATGAACTTATTGCGGCAGGTCGGATAGGGCAGGAGGCCATTTGCCCCACTAATGCACTTTGTTTATGTCAGAGTAAAGAAAGAAGATCTGTGAAACAGTGTGTAACTTTTAGAATGTTCTTGCAAAAGATGGTGGATAACAAGTTTATAGAGATCGGTTGCACCTGCAAAAGTGGAGAGATTGCAGTCGTTGGGGAAAATAGGCCAGTATATCATCAGTGCACTAATCAACCATTCATACCTACCATGAACAAGGCTCTTCCCACACAGGAAGTGCCAGCTCGCTTGGTGATCTTTACTCCCAAGCCATTCCCATACAAGAGTAACCAAGCAGTACCCTGGAAATATGAATGTGAAGCGTATGTCGAAGGAAGCACCAGCAATATAGCGGGGGTAAAAGGGATAACTCGAAGTGGTAGGGTGTATATGCCAGATTCTTCTAAAACAAATCAACAGAATGCAGGGGAACCAGACAAGGTAGTGAAAAGTCCAATATCCAATGGAGAGGCCGAAGAATTCCTGAAGATAATAAAGCATAGCGAGTACAACATTGTGGACCAACTAAAGAAAATGCCGACTCACATATCTGTTTTGTCACTTCTACTAAATTCAGAGACCCATCGGGAGGCGTTACTTAAAGTTCTCAATCAAGCCTACATTCCCCAAGATATCAGCGTTGATAAATTCAATCATGTGATCGGAAGTCTAGCAGCCTCCAACTACATCACTTTTACTGATGAAGAAATTCCACCAGAAGGCCAGGGGCACAACAAGGCGTTGCATATATCCACCAAATGTAAGGATCATATGATGTCTCGAGTCTTGATAGATAATGGGTCATCCCTCAATGTTATGCCAATGACTACACTGCAGAGGTTACCCATTGATCCTTCTTATGTGACACCAAACAATTTGGTGGTGCGTGCCTTTGATGGAACACGAAGAGAGTCAGTAGGGTCGCTTGACATCCCTATTCAGATTGGACCCGTAACCTTCAATATCACTTTTCAAGTCATGGATATTACACCTTCATACAGTTGTCTCTTGGGAAGGCCTTGGATACATAATACTGGGGCAGTTCCATCCTCTTGCATCAGCGAGTGAAATTTGTAGTAGGGGATAAACTAGTATGTGTTTATGGAGAAACCGATATAATGGTTACTAAATCTTCTTCCACTCCCTATGTGGAAGCAGCTGAAGAAGCCCATGAAGATTCATTTCGAGCATTTGAGATCATCAACGTCATTACTGTAATGGAGGGATCTTTTATCCCTCAACCTCAGATATCTTCTTCCACACGTATGGTGGCTGCAGAAATGATTAAATCAGGGTTTTGCCCGGGAAAAGGGTTGGGGAAGTATCTTCAGGGCATTGCAATGCCATTGTTACCAGAAGGCATGAATGAGAGATACGGCATCGGATATACTCCTACTTTAGCTGACCATAAGAAGAAAACGGAAGAGAAAAGAATACTCCAGATCGAGAGGCGCACAGGAAGAGTAAGTACCAAATGGGGGGTAGAAGTCCCGCCAATGAATCAGACCTTTCGAAAGGGCAATCAAGTCACTCTTGAGGAAGAAATGAAATAGATGAGCATATTGGCCTTGGAATCAGGGGACCACATGAATGACTCAAGTAGATGGATCTACCCACTGACTACAGGAGCAGAAATTCAGAACTGGACATCTTTTGATTACCCAATTCACTTCATGTAATAGCTTTTTCTCATTTTGCTTTCTTTTTGTAATCCGTGGACATTATTGCCTTGGAACCAGTATGCATTTCTTTCGCATTTATTGGGGTCATTTGTCAAAGAATTGTTTACCTTTGTTTTATGCAGGGATAGGGAAAATAATCATACCAGTATTCAGGAGCCAGAAATTGATGTTAACTTTGAAAACTTAATCCTAGAAGCTGAAATAGAAGAGGAGACTGACTTATCACCTGAAATGCAAAGAATGTTGAAATCAGATGAAAAACCAACTTTAACCAGTAGTGACCCCACGGTCACAATAAATTTGGGGACTAATGAGGAACCAAAAGAAGTAAAAATCGGGGCACCGTTGGGAGGAAAAGAAAGATGCGAAATGATAAACCTTCTGAAGGAATACCAAGATGTTTTCGCATGGTCATATCAGGACATGCCAGGTTTGCATACAGACTTAGTAACACATAAAATACCCATTTACCCAGATAGCAAACCGGTAAAACAGAAACTGAGGAGAATGCGCCCAGATATGTTGATCAAAATAAAAGAAGAGGTACAAAAGCAGTTTGAGGCTGGTTTTTTAGAAGTAGCCAAATATCCAGAGTGGATGGCCAATGTAGTTCCAATAATGAAGAAAAATGGAAAAGTGAGAGTCTGTGTTGACTATCGAGACTTGAATAAAGCTAGCCCTAAAGATAATTTCCCACTTCCACACATAGATGTGCTGGTAGACAATACGGCGGGACATGCCCTGTTTTCATTCATGGATGGATTTTCTGGATATAATCAAATTAAGATGGCCCCGGAAGATAAAGAGAAGATCACATTTATCACCTTATGGGGGACCTTTTGCTACAAGGTTATGCCCTTTGGTTTAAAGAATGCAGGGGCAACCTATCAGAGAGCCATGGTAACGTTATTCCATGACCTAATGCATAAGGAGATAGAAGTATATGTGGATGACATGATTGTTAATTATCGAGATGAGTATAGCCATGTGATGAACTTAAGGAAGCTATTTGAAAGGCTACGAAAATGTCAACTGAAATTAAATCCAGAAAAATGTACATTCGGAGCTTCTTCAGGAAAATTATTGGGATTTATCATAAGTGAGAAAGGGATTGAGGTAGACCCAGATAAAATAAAAGCTATTCGAGAAATGCCTACTCCTAAAACCGAAAAAGAAGTTAGGAGTTTCCTAGGTCAATTGAACTACATAGCTCGATTTATATCTCAGTTGACTGCTACTTGTGAGCCCATATTTAAGCTGCTGAAGAAGGATAACCCCGAAAAATGGAGTGAAGAATGTCAGAAAGCTTTTGAGAAAATAAAAGAATATCTATTGAACCCTCCAGTTTTGGTTCCCCCTGTACCTGGAAGGCCTCTTATATTGTACTTAGTAGTATCAGAGAATTCCATGGGGTGTGTGTTAGGACAACACGATGAGTCTGGAAGAAAGGAGCACGCCATCTATTATTTAAGCAAAAAGTTCACGGAATACGAATCTAGGTACTCTAACCTGGAGAAGACATGTTGCGCTTTGGTGTGGGTGGTTAGTAGATTAAGGCAATACACACTGTATTACACAACATGGCTGATTTCTAAAATGGATCCGATTAAGTATGTTTTCGAGAAACCTGCAGTAACAGGACGATGGCTCATTGGCAAATGCTGTTGACTGAATATGATATTACATATGTAACGAGAAAAGCCATCAAAGGGAGCATTATAGCAGAATATTTGGCTGATAGGGCCGTTAATGATTACCAATCCATGGAGTTTGACTTCCCGGATCAAGATATTGATTCAATTGATCAAGAAAAGGAAGGTAATGTTGGGTGGATGATGCTATTTGACGGGGCAACCAACGTATGGGGGCATGGAATAGGGGCTGTACTCATATCACCAGAGGGTAAATATTACCCAGTCACAGCCAAACTCACCTTTCCGTGTACCAATAATATAGCTGAGTATGAAGAGTGCGTATTGGGCTTACAAGCAGCTATTGACCGAGGCATTAAAAAATTGATTGTAAAAGGAGATTCCGCTTTGGTAATTTATCAGTTGATTGGAAAGTGGGAAACCCGGGATTCCAAATTAATACCATATCAGGAGTTCATTCAGGAAATGATGCAGGAATTCGATACTATCAGTTTTTCACATTTATCGAGAGAGAGTAACTTAATCCCTGATGCGCTAGCAATATTGGTGGCTTTATTTAAGGTTGAGTCCTGAATAGAGATTAAACCCATTCGAATAAGGATGCATAGGGAACCTGCATATTGTATAATGACGGAAGAAGCTGATAGGAAGCCATGGTTTCATGATATCAAAACATACATTCAATGGAAGGAGTATCCCATAGGAGCCTCAAATTATGACCGAAAGACAATTCGGAGGCTAGCTATGGGATTCTTCTTAGATGGGGAGATATTGTATAAAAGGAACCATGATATGACCCTCCTATGGTGCGTGGAGTTGCAAGAGGCAAGACAAATCATACAGGAAGTACACGACGGCGTTTGTGGGACCCATGCAGGAGGACACTCGTTGGCCCGAAAAATCCTAAGGAGTGGATACTATTGGATAACCATGGAACGGGATTGTATAGAGTATGTTCGAAAGTGCCATAAGTGTCAAATCTATGGAGATCACATACAAGTCCCACCCACTCAACTCCAGGTTTTATCTGCACCTTGGCCTTTCTCAGCATGGGGCATGGATGTGATCGGACTGATAACCCCGAAGGCCAGTAATGGGCATCGATTCATTTTCGTGGCCATTGACTACTTCACAAAATGGGTAGAAGCAGCATCATACTCTAATGTCACTCAAAATGTAATCAATCGTTTTATCAGGAGAGAATTAATTTGCAGGTATGGGATCTCAGAAAGGATAATATCAGACAATGCTAAAAACTTGAACAACGAGGTCATAACAAAATTATGCAGTCAGTTCAAGGTCAAGCATCATAATTCAGCCCCCTATTGACCTCAAATGAATGGAGCAGTGGAAGCAGCCAATAAGAACATCAAGAGCATCTTGGAAAAAATGACAGAGACCTATAGAGATTGGCATGAGAAATTACCTTTCGCTTTATTGGCCTATCGAACCACTGTTCGAACATCTACAGGGGCTACCCCTTTCTCTTTGGTGTACGAAATGGAGGCCGTAATTCCAATAGAAGTTGAGATTCCATTGTTACGAGTCTTAAAAGAAGCAGAGTTAACCGAAGTAGAATGGGTGCAATCTAGATATGACCAGTTGAATCTGATTGAAGAAAAAAGATTGACAGCTATAGTTCATGGGCAGTTATACCAAAGGAGAATGATGAGAGCTTTTAGCAAGAAAGTGTGTATTAGATGGTTTCAAGAAGGAGATCTAGTCTTGAAAAAGATTTTACCAATTCATAATGACCCCCGAGGTAAGTGGACCCCAAATTATGAAGGACCGTATGTGGTAAAGAAAGCATTTTCAGGAGGTGCCCTATTGTTATCAAACATGGATGGAGCCGATCTGGTGCACCCCACAAACTCATATGCGGTAAAGAAATATTTTTCTTAGAAACCCTGTAAACTCTCAAGGAAATTCAATAAGATGATGGTTTGCTTCATAAATCTAATGACTGTTCATTATTCATGTTTTGATCAAATGATAGATGGCCATCGTTGGCCGATCTGCTTTCCTATAAAAGAGCCAAATAACGATTTACCATTTGGTAACCAAGTTGAGCCTAAATGATAAACCAGTATTTTTTTCAAAAGTCAGTTTACAAAATTTAACCTGGGTATGGGTCCTTTAGGGTCTAGCAAGTCATATGAGACAACAATTGGCTACTCGAAATAATGGCAGGCCATCTTTCTACTACCCAAAAGAAACAAAAAGAGATCCCTTGCAAGCCCTTCTTGAGCTTGGAAAATTCAATTTTTGATTAACCCGTCAAAGGATCACACCCCACACTGGGGCAATTTCAAAGGATTAGTCCCAAATGAGGTCCCAACCAAAATGACCGAATCCCTTCATGAAAGAGAAAAACAAAAGGGAGCAGCAAAAGCAAATGGAAAAAGAAGAAAAGAGAAAGAAAATAAGGGACATACTACGTATGCGATCTTTGACCAAGTTGCCCTTGATGAAAATGCTGATTTTGAGCCTTATTTAACTCTTTCTTTCTTTAACCCATACCCCTAGCCTATATTATAGTCCAAATAAAAGACCTGACCAAATTGGTATACATTGTTGTCTCTAATGATTTGTCAGACTCAATGTTGGGTCTGAACTACGTAACGACCTGATCCTGAAAAGGTACGTAGGCAGCTTGTTCAAAAGACAAGTTCGGTCAAAGCCAAAACAAAGTGCCTCAACATAAACTGGGGCAGAAAATGTCATTATGGGATGGGATTTTTGAGCCATAGTTTCCCTCTTCTTCAGAAAACCTATATCCCCAAGCCTACATTTCGTCCCGAGTCTTAAAGACCATCTTGAGATCAAAACATGAACTGAACCTGAGGCAATAATTCAACATGAGAATTACAGGGGTTCACAACAGAATAAGGCGAAAGGAGGGAGAAATGTTTGGGGTCATCAACGAAAAGGGAAAAATTAGTCAAATAAGAATTAAGCTTGATAACTTAACATTCATGTGCTTCGACTTTTTGAATACTGGTATAAAGTTTTCCCTTTGAACTGACATTTAAGCCTGGTAAACTAGTCATCTTGCACATATGATCTTTTGATGTAGCAAAAGGGATGTCACAATTGCATGGTTGGATATTTTTAGCAAAAAAAAAAAAAAACTGCTTATTCAAGAAGAATCTGACAACCAGGCCAAGATCAATGGCAGATAAGCTCATTTGGAGCAAGTTTCGACTTGAGTTTTAGCGGGACTTATTCAAGCACCTTCTTATCAGACTGGATGAATAGGAAAACAAGGCCAAGAGCTGTTATAAATCCATTCAACTGGATAGATTCTGTGATGGAGTTTCATTTAAGCCAAGTTGACCGCCTCCATTAAGGAAATTGGGCCAAGATCAGTTATGAATCCATTCAGTTGGGGCAAGTTTCGAGGGAACCAGGTCAGGGGCAACGTAGTCAAGATTAGAGATTGATTGGTTGATTATAGGCACATTGGAAAAAGAAAGTTCATGCATCGTCATGTATTTCATGCATTACACAGAAAAGTGCATACATTTTATATCATACAACATGCTTGCATATCCCCATGTTCTAGTGTCATATCAAATACCTTGCATGCATGCATCCCCACATAACATCATTCATTCACACCTGTCTTGTCATCCTTGTCTAAGCAATCCATGTTTCATCTAAAAAAATAAAAAAATAAAAAAAAATAAAAAAAAAATAAAAAAAAATAAAAAAAATAAAAAATAAATAAAAAATAAAAATGGGAAAGGAAGAAGAAAAAGGGGGTTGGGGCAACTGGCCCAGGCACCAATCGATCCATCTACCCTGAGACTGGGGCAACTGGCCCAGGTTGTATTTAAGTCTTTTGCTTCCAAACTGGGGCAATAGACCCTAGTCTAAATTTTAGCATTCATTTTGAATCTGTGGCATCTGCCTTTAGGACCAAATTAGGTCGCATAACTCTTGGGATCCTATACCCGAGATCATCAATTCAAAATTTCATCTGGCTCTCGGTATCCTACATCTGAGTATTCATCGTCAATTCAACAACTCATCTGGCTCTCGGGATCCTATACCCGAGTAATTCATCATCAGTTCAAAATTTCATCTTGCTCTCGGGATCCTATACCTGAGCATTCATCATCAAATTGACAATTCCTCCGGCTCTCGGTATCCTATACCCAAATGTTCATCATCAATTCAAAATTTCATTTTGCTCTTGGGTTCCTACACCCGATGCGAGTCTCCCTCGTGAACTATAGCTCAAGTTCCTACACCCGATGCAAGTCGCCCCTCATGAACTATAGCTCGGGTTCCTACACCCGGTGCAAGTCACCCTCCGTGAACTATAGCTCGGGTTCCTACACCCGGTGCAAGTCACCTCCGTGAACTATAGGGGTTCCTACACCCGGCCCTGCAAGGCCCCCTAACTATAGCTCGGTTCCTACAACCCGGTGGCAAGTCACCCCCTCCCGTGAACTATAGCTCAGGGGTCCTACACACCCGGTGCAAGTCACCCGGACTATAGCTCGGGTTCCTACACCCGGTGCAAGTCCCCTTTAGTGAACTATAGATCGGATTACTCCACCCGGTGTCACGCCCTTTACTGTGAAGGTTCTATAGGCTCGGGTTCCTACACCCCGGTGCAAGCCATCCTCCGTGAACACCTGCATAGCTCGGGTTCCTACACCCGGTGCAAGTCACCTCCATGCAAAGAACTATAGCTCGGGTTTGCCTACACCCGTGCAGTCACCATCCGTGAACTATAGTTCCTAGGTGCTCGGGTTCCTACACCCGGTGCAAGTCACCTCCTCCATGAACTATAGCTCGGGTTCCTACACCCGGTGCAAGTCACCTTTCGTGAACTATAGCTCGGGTTCCTACACCCGGTGCAAGTCACCCCTCCGTGAACTATAGCTCGGGGTTCCTACACCCGGTGCAGTCACCATCCCCGTGAACTATAGCGCGGGTTCCTACACCCGGTTGCAAGCCATCTTTTTGAACTATAGCTAGGGCCTACATACCCGTGCAAGTCACCCTTCCGTGAACTATAGCTAGGTTCCTACACCCGGTGCAAGTCACCTTGCGTGAAGTACTAGCTCGGTCCGACACCCGGTGCAAGTCCACCCTTCACGTGAACTATGAGCTGGGTTCCGACACCCGGTGCAAGTCACCCTTTCGTGAACTATAGCTCGGGTTCCTACAACCCGGTGCAAGTCACCGGCCGTGGAACTATAGCTTGGGGTTCCTAACCCGGTGCAAGTCGCCCTTCTGTGAACTATAGCTCGGGTTCCTACACCCGGTGCAAGTCACCTTTCTTGAACTATAGCTTGGGCTCCTACACCCGGTGCAAGTCACCCTTCCGTGAACTATAGCTCGGGTTCCTACACCCGGTGCAAGTCACCCTCCGTGCACTATAGCTCGAGTTCCTACACCTGGTGCAAGTCACCCTTCTGTGAACTATAGCTCGAGTTCCTACACCTGGTGCAAGTCACCCTTCTGTGAACTATAGCTCGGGTTCATACACTCGACGCAAGTTATTCTCATGTGCTCTCAAGCATACATGCAAATCGGTTTTCACAAATCTTTTTGGACTCTTTTTACATTGGGCCTGGTCCAAAATCAGCGTCTTTTATCTTTGCAGGTTTGTTGCTACAAATAACGTAGGAGAGTTCCTACTTTTACTTTGAAGCGACGAAGCCTACAAAGAGGGCAGCTGTAGACACCCCATTTTTACTCCGGCCCAATATATTTATTATCATTATTATTATTATTAGTATATATTATTAGTATTTTTATTATTTTATTTATTCTTATTATTATTATTAATTTTCATTAGTTGTATTATTATTATTATTATTATTTTTCATTAGTATTATTATTATTACTTTTATTTTTATTTTTACTTCTATTTTATTTATTATTATTATATTATTTATTATTTTCATTATTATTAATATTATTATTATTTTTTATTATTAGTATTTTTATCTTTATTACTACTATTATTATTATTATTATTTATTTCTGTTATTATTATTATTATTATTATCATTATTATTATTATTATCTTTATTATTAACATTATTTCTATATTCACTTTATTATTATTATTATTATTATTATTATTATTTTTACCTTATTATTATTATTATTATTATTATTATTATTTCCTTATTACCATAATAAGTAGTTATACTCATATATATTGTTTCCAAAAAGAAAAAATACCATAAAATACAAAAAACCAAAAAAGGAAAAGAGATGGGTTAGGGTTGCTAAAAGTTTTTATATAAGGGGGCAGCGCACACACAGCCAGAGGACACAGCCGGGGAGGCCATTCTAAAAAAAACCTAGCCTCTCCATTCTTTCCCTCAGCCGCACGGAGGCTCTTGCAGCCCTGCCCTCATCGCTCTCTCCCTTTCTCTCTTGGGTCTCTCTCTTTCTTTCTCCATTCTCTCGCAACATCCTTGCACCATCTCCCTCTCTCCCATTCTCCCACGCACACAACCCTCTCTAACCATCCTCTAGAATCCCATCCAGCCGAGCCCCTCCATCTCACTGTCCCACGACCGACATCATCCATCCACGAGCTTCTCTGTCACACCCGGCCTCCGCCACAAGCCAGATAGTCGCTGCCAACCCCATTCGAACACACCAAACAGCAGCAGCTCTCGCTTCTTCGACGGCAACAACTGTCAACCACCACTGACGCTGGAAGAATCCTCTTCGTCATCGCCGCTCAGACGCCGTCGCCTCTCCGTTCGTCATCCTTCTCACAGCCACCCGAGACCTCTCCAGTAGCACGCCTCTGTCCCGAGAATACAGCAGACTCTCTTCAAGCCGCCAGTAGCGGCGGCCATCAACACCAGCTCCAGCTCCAGCCGAGGCTGTCTCTGGCCTCTCCAGCAGCCACGGCCAGCCACCACCCAGCAGAGCCACTCTTGCAGCAGTCGTGAACTCCCCCTGCAACTCCGGCGAACCAGCAGCTCCTTAGCCAGCCCTTGTTTCTGCAACCAGCCGAAGGTCTGGCAGCCACGCCCCACCTGCTGCAACTCCGACGAGATCCCTCTGTAAGTCCCTGCAAGTCCCTGTACCCATGAACATTATTTCTCACACACACACAATACACATATATATATTTATATATTTATTAGTGTTAATATATATATACACATATATTGGTTTTGTTTGGGATTTTAATACTTAAAGTTTAAATTTTTTATATATTTGCATCTATATGTATATACTATATTAACCATATTAGTATTATTATACGTATATTATTGATAGTAATATTGTTATTATTTATATATTATGATTATTATATTGTTTTGTATATCATTATTAATAATGTTATTATATTGTTTGTATATTACCATTAATAGTATTATTATATGATTTGTATAATATTTCTAATATTGTCATCACATTATAGGTGTATTGTTATTATTAGTATTATATGATTTATATATCATTATTAGTAATATTATTATATAGTTGGTTTATTAATATTAGCATTATTATTATATTAGTATTAGTATTACGTAGTTTGTATATTATTATTAATTACATGATTGCGTTATTCTTATGTTACTGGTTTGTATATTACTATTAGTAAAATTATGGTATGGTTTGGATGTTATTAATATATTAATTATCATATTGATTTTATTAGTATTAGTATTCTATTGTTTGCATATGGTTGGTATTATTATTATGTAGATTGTTTTATTATTGTTATATGCTATTATTGGGTTTATTATGTAGATTGTTTCATTATTATGTTTAGGTTTATATAGTTGATTTGCATATATTATATATTGGTTACGGTTAGCATGTTGATATATCTAGTAATATTGTGTTTAGTATTTTAGTGTATTTGGCATGTTAGTTTTAAGGTATGTTCAATATTATAATGGATATTACATATTATATATTTATTACTATCATATTTGTAGTATTTTAATGTACACAATATCATTTATCTTGGTAACCTTAGTATTTTGGGAGTAGGTTATTATATTGTATATTAGGGTATATTTAAAATTGCTGCATTACTACTATATATTCTTAACATTGTCTATCATGTTTTTATTTATTGTATTCTCATATTTTGATTTATTGTATCTTGATGTACTTTTAGGGTTGAAATTGCTTCCATACAAATTATGTACTTAGGGTTTTGGTCATTATTGTACTCACTTTGTATTTAATATTTGTATAGTTAGGGTTGTGTATTAATTTTGGCAACCATTTTGTATTTATTATTTTCAGCAATACCTTGTTTCCATAATTTCATTATTTCTTTACTTGTGCATAGGTTTCCATGTTTTAATTTGAATTTTGGTTTATCTTTTTTATCAATTATTTCCATATGGGTGTAAAGGTACTTATAGGATGTTAGGGGTGTATACCATTAGGAAGATTATTATTATTACCTTCTATTTATAGTGTATTATTATTATTATCATGTGTGAAATTATTATGTTACCATTATGATATTTAGAATATGTATTTATTGTTAATATGTGCGTATTAATATTATTTATTATTGTCATTATGGGATTACTACTATTAATATTAATATCATTATTATTATTATCATTAGTACCATTATTATTATTTTTACTATTGTTATTTATTATTATTATTATTGTTATTATTATTATGTTTTTTATTATAATGATTATTATTATTTTATTTTATTATATATATATTTTTTATTATTTATTAAATATTTTTGATTTTTATAATCCCTATGATTTTATTGCGGGGGTATGAGCATTTGGGCATCACGTACCCTAAGCTCTGAGGGAATATATGTATATATTTATTTATTTACTTATTTTCCCTATGTATTTATAAACTCATAAAAGGAGTAATTTAAAGAATTATTAGATTAACTTAGGGATAATTTCAAATTAATTAGGTATCGTTCATAAGAACGGGCGCGTAGGGGGTGCTCGTACCTTCCCCTCGTGTAACCGAACTCCCGAGCCTAACTCTGGTAATGTAGGCCTATTTTACCCCTAACGGGGCAGTTATCACGTGTTCTAACCACACTAAAGGTTAGTGGCGACTCCGACATTCCATGTTTTTCCATGAAAATATTAAAATGATTTTAATTTTGCCGCCCAGGGCACACGCGCTCCCGGGACGTCGCGACACATGCATCATACTTGTTTTTCAGCATAGAGTATTTCTTATTTGATTTAACAAGTAACTTATGAGTCTTGACATATTCACATTACAATTTATCATAAGTTGGCATGCTCTCACTATCCCTACTATCACATGATTCACAATCAAATGCATCATTCAATTTAGCACATGAATCATTTTCA
Source organism: Malania oleifera (assembly GCF_029873635.1). Lineage (NCBI taxonomy): Eukaryota > Viridiplantae > Streptophyta > Magnoliopsida > Santalales > Ximeniaceae > Malania > Malania oleifera. The sequence continues at coordinate 50,093,062 of NC_080425.1, forward strand.
TAATTATCTACTAAAGCAGAAGGAACAGAGATAACCTCATTATTAGTTAAGGCGACAAAGCACTAGTCACCTCCCTCAAGATCAGTAGAGCTTGAGTCACATGGAGAGATCACCTTGTTTTGCAAGGGTGCACCATATCTCCTCTCAAGTTCATCCCAAATCTTCTTAGCATTACTACACGTCATAACCTCATATAAAACATTAGAATCTAAAGCATGCAGTAAGGTATTCATGGCATCAAAATTTACCTGCACTAAGTTTCTATCAGTATCATTCAATTCACATTCATATTTAGGAATATCAACACAATTAATGGATTTAATAGGCACACTATCACCCTCATCAATGACTTTCCAAAATCTCCAATTTAAAGCTTTCACATATACAGTCATTCTAAATTTCCATACAGCATAGTTTTCACCGCAAAATACTGCTAGGTGTGTGACCAACCTTCCCTCACATGAAGGGGATGCACTAACATGAGTCATCATGATCTTTTACTAAATAATGTATAAATCTAAGTTACGAGGCTCTGATACCAATTGCTAGCTTTGGTGCAATCCCAAGAGGGGGGGGGGTGAATAGGTATTTAAAAAATTTTATCCCTTTGGTCAATTCTTTAACAACAATATTACACAAGCCTAAGGTCAATCTAGTGCATGTAAAATGAATCAATGTAAATATACAATGGAATTTAAACTGCAATAAACGATTAACCAAGCATACACAATAAAGTAGGAAATGAGACAACACCCAGAAATGTTATCGAGGTTCGGCCAAATTGCCTACGTCCCCGCCTTGGCCAACAAGCACAAAGATTACCACTATAGGCTCACTTAACGAGTGGAGCGACACCTAAACAACCAGGTCAATTAGCACAAGGCTGACCTCGACCAACACGCTTTACCAGGATGGCGCACCTAGCTTTCCTAATCGCTTTAAGCCAATCCGAGACTATTCTAGGGCTAGTCTCCCTCTTCAGGCCCATGCCTGGAAATACAACAAATGTGTATATAATTTTGCGTACAAGGAAATGTTTTTTACACTAAGCTAATTATGTACCACTAAGCACAATGTAGTTAATACACTACCAAGAGATAGGATTTGATAAGCTCGATGTAGTCTGAGTGTCTACTCTCAAATATTTATGCAAATATAGCAGTCAGTGTATGAGAGTGTAAATGATAGGATCTTTGTATCAAAATAATATTTCAATTATAATGCACAAACGAAGATCACAAGTACACTTCAAATATCTCAACATATAATGTTTCTCAATATAAACCACAAGAGATATTTAGATTTAGTTTATAAAATAATTTGATCTTTGTGTTTAAGAAGATAAAATCAATCAAAGGATATTTCAACAAAGATCTTTTTGCGTATGCACAAAAATCTCAACAAAATATTTCTCAAAGTAAATCACACGAGATATTTGAAATCGATTTGCAACAATTTATTTCACAAACAAAAAGAAATATGAACTCTTGAGTATTGCAATGATGATGCAAAACTCACAAGCTCTACGAAGTTTTCCTATGGAAGACTTATTAATGAAATCTCCTAGAAAAACTTCAAGTTTACTCTCGGATAAAAGTATATATCAATCAATTAGAACAAATGAGAGTGTAAGCTTAACTAGATACTCACAATAACACTCTTACTTAATAAGATTCGCAATAAGGATAAGTAAGAATGAAGAAATATAGCTTGGATGTGAGAAATTGATTTTTTGAGAATTAGAGGATATTTGCTAATTATTTTGCTAATCTACTTCTAATTATTCCAAATGAGTGGGTATATATAGACAACCCCTTAAATATAACTGTTAAGGACACATGGAATTATTAGAAAAGTTTTAACATTATTTTACTATTTTAACCCCATTTAAAAATATTAACCACAGTAAAAATATTGGGGCAACCCGAGAGGTTCGGTCGACCGGGCAAGAAATGAACTATATGGTTGGTTGACTGGGAAAGGCGATTTTTTCAAACAGCCCGGTTCGGTCGACCAGGGGAAAATGAACTGAGTCTCTCGGTTGACCATAAAGTTGGGATTTCTCTCGAGGACCCTCGATCGACCAGGTAGTTGGTATGCAATTTTGGCTCGGTCGACCAGATATAAATGAACTGTCTAGGTATTTGAATTGTAATGGTTCGATCGATCAATACATGGTCAACCGTTGATTTAGACCTGGGTTCGGTCAATCGGGCTATAAATGAACTATCTAGTTCGGTCGACCGGGCTGAAGTTATATTGTTGACCCAGGCTGGATTCGGTCGACCAAGGCAAAATGAACTGCCTTTGCCGGTCGACTGAAAGTGCACAATATGTGCATTTTGGTCATTTTCAATTGTGCAATCACCCTATTCAAATGAGCAAATATATATATATATATATATATATATATATATATATGCATGTGTGAGTGTTCTAGAGTCATTTTTAGGCCCTTTTCAAGACACAAAAAAAATCCGGTGTCAATCGACTTAAGGGTGTTCCCTAAGGTCCATCTATAGTCTTGAACTTATCGATCCTACCATGCAGATAAGACATTAATTATTACAGACCATAATCTCCTAATTACTATTACAGACCCAAATAATGATTAAATTACAATACAACATAAACAGGGTCTTCAGGTCTTCACTTCATGTGTCGTGTGCGTGCACCATATGATACGTTCGATCGGTCCTACACACAAACTCATCAAACAATTAAATAACGTATTTGTCATAATCAAAACAGGGTTTGACACATATATATATATATATATATATATATATATATATATATATATATACGTAAATCATCTGATATATATGTATATACGTAAATCATCTAATATATATGTATATATACGTAAATAATCTGATATAAAACTATATTGGAAAGAAAATTTTCTATTTGTTGCTATCTTTCAAAAATGTTAAATTTATTTCTATAACTATCAATAATTATTTCAAAATATTACTTTAACTATCCACTACTTTTCCAAAATTTGCTTATATTTATGTCAAATTCATCTAATATATATGTATATATAAGTAAATATATATATATATATACAAAAGTTTTATAAAATTTTTCAAAGATTATTTACGTATATATATATATATATATATTAGATGATTTTTGTATATATATATGTATATATATATATGTATATATATATATATATATACACACACACATACACACAAACCATCTAATATATATGTATATATACGTAAATAATCTGACATTATAAACACTAGAAAGTTTTTAAAAGAAGTAAAGAATAAACAAGATGATTCAAGCAAAAGATCCTACAAGAAAGAATTACAAATATCCTTAGGTAAGATTGAAAGAAGTGAAATTTGGAATAGCTTCACAAGAGGAGGGGGGGGGGGGGGGGGTGAATTGACTTTTAAAAATTTCTTTTAATTTATTTATAGAATTCTTAAACTTATTTGTTTAATTTGTCAAGCACTCAAGAACTTAGTTTTTTTTATTTAATTCTTAACCATACAAACATCCAATCATTCAATCAAACCAATCAACTATAATTAGAAAGCAAACAACCAAGTCAATACACAACACTTATGTAATATAAAAACTCAAATGATTGTTTGTTGATATTAGCCAAATTTGAACTAAACCCTGTAGTAAATGAAAATTTATGCTTGCTGATGTAAAGCCTTGTATAGATGAATCCAATCACTCTTTCCAAATATTTAGAACTCAAATAAACTCTTGAAAAATTTATCTTTGGGATGTTAACCAAGTAACGTACTCTCGTATGGTTTCTGCAAGATATGATGCAACCAATAGACTCCCTTTCGGTTTCCACAACCCAAATCAAAATTGAACTTTAAGTTTACTTGATAACCAAATATACGTAGTATTTATAATTTAGATATTTAAAACATCCACGCAGTTGTATATGAACTGAAAATAAAGAATAGGGAAAAAGAGAGTGAGATGGGGATTTTACGAGGTTCAGCTTATACCCAGCCTACGTCCTCGCCTTTGGTAAACCACTAGAGGATTCACTAAACATGTTCCTTTAATGGGAACAAACCTTTACAACACTCCTTGGTTAAGGCTAGAGCACGCCTTCTCCAAACGATATCCCCTCGTTCGGTCGCTCCTTAACTAGGCTAGAGCCCGCCTCTCTAAGCAATATCCCCTTACTTAACCAACTATCCAAACAACCCTTAGAATCATCAATCTACAAGATAAAGATCAAATAAATGTGTACAAAGAATTTTCTTCTCAAAGAGCTGGTTAGTACAACAATTACAGCACAACTAATATATTTCAAAGTAAATCACAATATGGAATATAACTTAAAGTTCAATGAAGTATATCACCAATTAATTCTTTCAATGATTGAAAGATTTAGAATTTATAGCACAATTTCGGTGGAAGAAGATCAACAAAATCTCAGTTGAATTCGTGCACAATATGTGAGCTTGAGAGCATGAGAGAGCCTTGAGAATTTGAGAGCAATTTGAGAGAGACTTTGTATTTTTTTCATAATTTGAATTCTTGGTTGTATTGATTCAATGATATTTGAGAATTATTTATAGACTTTAAAAGGTATGTAACTTGGTCCCCAAGTGGCTTGAAATATTCCCAAGTTTCCATAAGTTTTGAGCCCCAAGCAAACCATTTAAAAAATGTTTCCGTTAAGGTTTTTTTCAAAATCTGTTTGTGGCAGTCGCCTGCCCCGATCCACCAGTTGCCTACCATGATATTTTTAAAGGAGTAGTAAGGGCAGTAGCGTGGCAGTCGCCTGCTAGGACACAGCCAGTCGCTTGGCTTGACCACCCAGGCACCTATCCTGATTCAAGCAGTCTACTGGTTGCTGTCAACTTCGAGTATCCTTATGCTTTGTGGTCATAACTTTTTTTGTGTAACTCTAAATTTAATGATATTGGTGTCAAATGAAATATAAGAGAAAATCCTACAACTTTCATGTTGAACACTTTTAAAAATAAAGGGTTTCTGATAGAGAAAAATGCACCTCAATTCAAATGTAGAAAAATTAACAGCATTTTGAAAATCCTCTTTTTGATGCTTTTCATTCCAAAAATGCTTCTAACCTTTTTGAAATAATTTTAGACCTTATAAAAATATTTTTCAAGTATGTTAAAAGGTATTTAGGTCCTATAAATTAACCTAAGAGTTTCATGTATCCATATTGAAATTATTTGAAGTACTTAAATGAAATTTCTTATAGATTCTTTCAAATTTGCAATTCTTGAATTCCTTGAGGTCTTTATGCTTGCTTCATCTTTCATTGCTTCATCTTTCATTGAACTTTCCATGTTGATCACTTGGGCTTTCATTTTTGAAGCTTTTTCTTCAATATTAATGCTCTCATGATCTTCAAGTTTTATTCCATGCCTCAAGCTTTGATATAATCATCCTTCTTTGAAGTACAAGCTTTCATGAATTCTTTAACCTTGCATGTAACACCCTGACCCCGAGGAGCCTGGGATATTAACTTTTTACTACTGATTTACAGCGGAAGCAAATAAACTCAATTATTATTAAACCAGAGCGCTAATTATCCATATTACAATTATTTATTTCAAAAGAAGAAAAATTACACAAGTATAAATAGCTGGCATCATACTAATATTTCTAATAAATATTTATTTTTCTATTCCCACCCGTATGCTTGCTAAGCCTGATTTCCGATATGTTCTTCAGAGTTATCTGAAATAAAAATATGATTGGAGTGAGACAACGCTCAGTAAGTAAATAAGATTATTATTAGTGTGTGGCCAAAATGAGCTTTTAAAAATTTTGTAAAACAATATTTAATACTATAACTTCAAAATTTCTTTTAGAATAAATATAAATTTAAAACTTTCTGCATAAAACTTTTGTCATCAATTTCAACAGTAAAATTTTATAATCATATACTATAACTGTTAAATTAAACTTTTAACTTTAAAACTGTAAAAATATTTAATGATAAACATACATATACTTTTCCTTATACGTTTTCCTTAGATCGTCATTTAAGCACCAGAATGATTCTTTTCACGTAAACTTACACTTTTCCTTCAAATCATCAGTAACTTTGTACATGTAATTAAATATGTATAAACATATATTATAAAAACCACCCTTAGGCCTGTTTGCCGTAAGTCATGTTTACCCCCATGACTAGGTTGTGCGGTCCGAAGACTGGACTTAGCTGGCTGGCCGACCAAACTAAATCAACATACGTAAACTTTAAGTGAGATTTTCCTTATTAAGTCCTGGTTCGGAACCAGGTGTGCACTCAGGAGAAATCCACTAACATAAATAACCACTCTGTAAACAGTGTGGGTGCACTCTGATCCTTATAAACTTTAAACTGTGGTACCGAGCATTTGTAACTTTGAACTTTCATTGTCATAAGGGGTTTTAAAATCATCTTATTATAATTTATGCAATTTAAAATAATATTGTAAAAATCTCATCTTTACTCATATTTTCATAAAAATGTAACGTAAAAAAAAACTCATGCCACACAATTTTTGTGTTAAAAATATATATGCTTTTATTTTTTTAATAGAAAGAAATGCTGAAAATTTACCCGAGGAGATTAGAACATTTCTTAACCCAAAAATAGATGCAAGTATATTAAAGATAAAACTGGTATAATTAAATATGCGTAAAAATAAACTCATGGAAATTTTGTGGAACTAATTAACATAATTGAAATTTACTTATAAAATAAACTCGGGTATGAATTTTAAATAAAAAAAACTAACATAATCAAAATTTACTTACCTTTTTCCTTACGAACATTGTAACTATCTCTAAGAAATGAGATCGGAAAGAGTGGGTGATTGAGAACTTACTCAAAAATTCTCTCTCCACCACAATTTCTTTCACTCACTAATTCTTCTCTTTCTTGGAAAATTGTTGTGAAAAATGAAGGTTGAGAGCTCCCTATTTATAGGAAAATTTTGGGGAAGAAATGGAATTTATAAAAGTGTGGGGAAATGGGTGAAATTATAATTTTTTTTAAAATTAAAGAATGGATAAGAGATGGACAAGGTATGGGTTGAGTATGGGATGGGGATGGAGGCCATGTGGAAGTGCTTGCCACCATTCCCATTAAATAAAATTTTAATTAACTACTTACTTAATTAATTAATTAATTAGTTAATTAATTATTTTATTATTTTATTATTTTTCTTAATCATTATTATCATTATTATTATCATTGTTATTACTTTTAAACTATTTTTAGTATTTATTTATTTTATTATTTATTTTTGAACAAGAATTAAATTTAAATTTTGAAAACTCATGTGGGCCCCACCTAGTCTTGTGGGCCCCACACAACTTCGAGACCCAAATGGATCCTACAAAACTCTAATAATCCTCATACGATTTTATGCGTCCTACATAACTTTGAGACTCATGTAAACCTCTACATGGCTTTGGGACTCATGTGGGCCTCACACAGTATTGTGGGCCCCGCATAGTATACTTATATTATTATTATTTTATCATATATTTCTACAAATTATATTAGTTAAAACATTATTTTATGTACTTATTTACGTATATAAACAATGTCTTGTGGCTCCGGGACTCATGTGGACCTCACATAGTCTTGTGGGCCCCACATATGATACCTATATTATTATCATCTTATTATGTATTTTTACAAATTATGTATGTCAAAACACTATTTAATGTATATATACTTATTTACGTGTACAAACAGTGTCTATCCTGTTTATCCTATGAAATTCCATTTTGACCAGGCCGACCTCTAGGGAGCGACTGAGCCACAATGGTCTCTGAGCACTCACTTAGACAAGGTCTTTCTTAGGCATTAAACATGGAATCAAGGATCCTACAGAAAAATACTTCTGTATTGATATTAACTCAATGACCATTTTTATTATTTTATTATTTTTGTGCTTTAATCATATATATATATTTTTGGGTCATCACATTGCATTTATCATTGAGTCCTGAAAATACATCACTTAAACAAAATATGTTAAGTTCTACTTGTTTGTTAGTATCAAAACAAGATGTTAAGCCTTGTAAGGCTAACAATCTCCCCTTTTTTTATGATGACAAACAAGAAGCAAAAATTGGAGTGAGTCTTAAAAAGACTCCCCCTTTCAATAAGCATCATCTTAACAATATTTGCAAGATCAATATTAATTTCAAAACCCCTTTTACAATCATGCTCACCACTATCAAATACTTCTCCTTTTGATATATATTATGTTCATGCTCAATTTTTGCAATTTGTAATACTATGCTCAATTTTTGCTTTAAAACTTCTCCCCCGTTTGACGTTGATCAAAAAGGAAAAAAAAATGATTAAGTTCAAGTAAAATCACTTGTTGAGCATATCATCAAACATATGAACACACTGAATTTATTATTTTTCAATATAACATGTATAGTGTGTTATAACATTCAAGTATATGAATTGTAACTTCATTACTAACAACTTTTTCCTTTAGACAATATTCAAGATTTCAATTGTTGATTTTATTATACCGATTTAAAATTTAATTCATGATATCTATTTAAAATTCATGATACCAATTGAAAATTCTCTGAATTGATTAATAGGGAAACAATCATAATATAAGCAATATGACATAACACTCCTTATGAATTCAATACATTCAGTTTTGTTATCAATTTTGCTTTCATCATCTTATATTTCAAAACATTGATTTATATTATGTATTAAATATCAATATTATGCTCATATCATCAATGACATACCATGCTTATAGATATAATTATTCTTGTCATGTTTAAAAAACCAATTGATCTTTTAGATTGTGATACCAAATGAGCTTTTTTTTTTTTTTTTAATTGTGATACCAATTTAAAATTTTAAAATGTGATACCAAAAATATTCATGGATACCAAAGACTTTATAGATACCAAAGTCATTATCACATTATACACAACTCATGGATACCAATATAAAAAGCAGTAAGTTTATCTGTGTAATTCATCAATAGCATGTATGATTAAGAATTAATCTCATGTCAAAATTCATGCTTATACTCAATAATCTTATGCTCAAATTTTCAACATAATAAGCCATAAATTTTCAATAGAAGTCAAGCATATCATGCAACATATCATATAGGCATGTAAGCATATATCATCTCATATAGTCATTCATTCTCAAACTTATCTTAAACTCATCTTTAAGTTTTTCTATTTTAACTAATTTGTTGTTGATCATGAATTAAGTTACTTTCTCAATTTTTAAAGGGAATGATTTAATCCATGGAGTTTTTCACTTATGAACTAGTCTTTCATCTTGGTACCCATACTTTCTTGGGTCCTGTTGGTTTAACAAGAGATGATTCCTTAATTCTCCATACTTGTTTAATTTTCGCACCCTTTCTCTTAAATGGACATTCAAACTTTATATGCCCTTTTTTCTTACATTGATAGCATATGGTGTTGGTGTAAGCATTAAAGGATGTGCAAGTATAGTCTTTGGATTCTTTCGAGAAATATCTCATGTAAGAATTCTTTTTCTTTTTATTTTCAATTCCATTGAAACCAATGCCTTCTTTATTTAGAGACATTCTTTGTAAGCCAATCATCTTATCAAGGTTTTCCTTTCCTTTTGTGAAGTTATAAATAATTTTATCCTTATCTTTGATTTGATTCTTGAGATCATTTAACTCTATGTCTTTCTTGTTATCAACATTCTTTAATGATTTCTCTAATTTTAGAGATAATTTTCTGATTCTATCATCTAATTTAGAAATATACATATCTTTCTTATATACGGTAGAGGATAAGGATCAAAGGTCTTCTATCATTCGGTCATTCTTGCTTTCTAGTTTGTCAAATTTCAAGTTGTTTTCTGTTTCAGCAAGATTTTTGGATTCTATTTCTTTCATTGCTGATTCATACTTATGTTCTAATTGCTTGAGTTTTAAGTCTTTATCTCTTTCAGCATTCTTTAGGAATTCTAATTCTTTCATTAAACTTTCATTCTTATTCTTCAATGAGGTGTTTTGCTTATCTTATGTACTTTAAATAGATCATTTTGAAGTTCATCATAAGATGGCATACCCTCATCACTTGATTCATCACTACAAGAATTATTTAAAGATTTAGTTAAGGAGCTTTCTTCATTATCCCATGCCATAAAACACGTGTAGGCAACCTTTTGGTCACTTATTTCATCCTCCAAACTACTTGTACTATCCCAAGTAGTGGCTTTCATGGCCTTTTTCTTTTTCTTCTTAGATTCTTTCTTTAGTAGTGGACATTCTGATTTAATGTGTCAAACTTTGTTGCAATTGTAACATGTAGGAGTTTTATTCTTTGATTTCTTGCTAACTTCTTCTTCTTTTTCATCTGATTCAGATTTGGATTTTCTTTTGAATTTATTTTTCCTTCTTAGAATTTTTGCTAGCTTTTTAGATATAAAGGCTGCTTCATCTTCATCCATCTCTTCACTACTAGAGTTTTCTTTTGAGGCTTTGAAGGCTATTGTTTCTTAGGCATTGGTTTTCCAGCTCTTTTCATTCATTGTCATTTTGTATGTGAGAAAAGAACCTATAAGCTCATCTAAGGATGTGTTTTTTAGATTTCTACCTTCTGTGATAGTAGTAGCCCTTGGTTCCCACATGGAGGGAAGGCCTCTTAAAATTTTTCTTATCATCTCATAAGTAGTGTAAGTTTTTCCTAAGGCATTTAGGGAATTTATTATATAAGTGAACCTAGTATACATGCTGGACATGGATTCATTCGGGTTCATTTTAAATGCTTCATATTCGCTTGTGAGCATATCAACCCTATTATCCCTAACATTCATTGTTCCTCCATATGTTGCTTCTAACTTATCCCATATCTCCTTAGCTAATTTGCAAGCCATTACTCGATTAAATTCATTAGCATCTAAAGCACAATATATTCATAGCTCTAGCATTAACTAATAGCATCTTATGGTCTAAGTCTTTCATATCCTTCTTTTCCTTAGGGATCTGTTTTCCATCTACTAATTTGGTAGGAATTATATCACCATCCGTGACAACCTCCCAAACTTTTCAATCCATGATTTGGAGAAATATTTGCATTCTCTTTTTCCAAGAAGTATAGTTGTGTCCATAAAAAATAAAAGGCCTAGTTGAAGATTGTCCCTCTCCAAAGGGAGCTACGCCTAATTGAGCTATTTAGATCTTTTTATAGCTACTAATTAAGATTTTCTAGAACCCCGCTTTGATACCAATTGAAATTAGGAATAGCTTCCCAAGAGGGAGGGTGAATTGGCTTTTAAAAATTTCTTTTAATTTCTTTGTAGAATTCTTAAACTTATTTGTTTAATTTGTTAAGCACTCAAGAACTTAATTTCTTTATTTAATTCTTAACCATACAAACATCCAATTATGCAATCAAACCAATCAACTATAATTAAAAATCAAACAACTAAGCCAATACGCAGCACTTATGCAATATAAAAACTCAAAATGATTGTTTGTTGATATTAGCCAAATTTGAACCAAGCCCTGTAGTGAATGAAAATTTATGCTTGCTGATGTAAAGCCCTGTATAGATGAATCAAATCACTCTTTCCAAATATTTAGAACTCAAATAAACTCTTGGTAAATTTATCTTTGGGATGTTAACCAAGTAACGTACTCCCGTATGGTTTTCGCAAGATATGGTGTAACCAACGTACGCCCTTTCGGTTTCCGCAACCCAAATCAAAATTAGACTTTAAGTTTACTTGATTTCCAAATATACGTAGTATTTATTGTTGGAAGTCCCAACCCGGAGTATGTACTCTAGAGGGGGGGTGAATAGACTCTTTTTGTGGAATACATATTTTTCTACAAAATAAAAACTCTTGACAAGATACAAGAAATTATATCGTAATATAAATATAAATCATGCACAAGATATAAAATAAAGAGTGTAAGGGAGAGAAAGAACAACACCGGTATTTTTACGAGGTTCGGCACCAAGCCTACATTCATGCCTTAGCACCAAGCCAAAGATTCCACAATCCACTAAAGATACTCCTTCACCAGTAGAGAAGCCTTACAACTTGAGAACAAATCCCTACACTCGGGAACAAACCCCTATCGCGCTCACCAAGAGCCTTCGCTTCGGTTCACAAAAAACCTTACAACAATGGTTCACAAAGAACCTTACAAGAGATTGGAAATACAATTTAATGCTCCTTAAATGAGCCAATATGAAACACAACCAAATCCTCACTCTATTCTCTCAAGGAATGAATCTTACAAGATAAGTGAGCAAGAGAGGATTGAGCACTTGTGAAGAATAACTAAAATGCAAAGTGCAAAGTGCAAAGTGCTTAGGTTTTGGATAAAATGATATTTTTCACAAATATGATCAACAATGCTCAAAACCATGTTAATACAAGTCTAATAGCTTGTATTTATAGCCCAAGAACCTTATGAGCCATTAACTTGCTGTTGGGGGGAAGAAAAAATATTTTATGTGGCAAACTAGCCGTTTTCTGCTCGTTGGACTGCTTCTGCTCGTCGGAGCACTTCTGCCCGTTGAATTCATCGACGAAATCTGAATTTCGTCGATGAAATTTCTGAATAAGAAAAAGTCACCAACATGAAAGTTGTGGAAGTTTGTCTTAGCTTTCCAAGGATACCAAGATCGTCCCATTTGGACTTTTATAAAAAAAGTTATGCCCAAAATACCGTAAAGTGTTTAGGACTCAAGATTGCACTATGGCAGTGACGATTACTTTGTTTTTCCTTGTCAAAAAGTGTTTTAATGACTCAAAACATTTTTGGACAAAAGTATATGAAATATATTGAGTCTAATGAAGATTAAAAATTGTCCAAATGAGTTTCCTTTTGAATATAAGATATTTTAATTAATAAAAAACACGTTTGAAAACGCATTTTGATATCTTATATGCTTAGTATGTCCTCTTGTAAATATACTTGACTTTATTTGAACCTTTAGGACATTAAAATTGTTTTAACACAATCGGGACTAAGTATAAAAATGTTCTTAAAACTAAGATGTTAAAAACTTGTCCCTTTGAAAACATATTTGAGTTTTAGGATGCATTTGACAAACTCTTGTTTTAACTTAGAAAGCCATGAAAGGTGAGTTTGAGTTTATGTCTTTAGTGCAATCCTATAAACTCATGTGTCCTAGTATGCATGTGCTTTGCTCAACTCTTGCTCAGAAATCATGTAAGAAACACACTCACAAGAGTTACAAAACATACTACCTCACACAACCCTTTTTACAAATAATTCTACAATTAAGCTTCCTTTGGTTGTGCTTGAGTCATTCCGAGTACGTGTCCATTTGATCTTTCCTTCTTAACGTCTACTCGGTCCGATCTTTGCCTTCGATCCAATAATTCATGTACGAGTACCTATAGTAAGCATGATATGCAAAGATAGGAAAACACTCGGAACAACATATAGGTTAATATCATCAAAACACATTAAACAATGATGGTGTAATCACTAGGGCTAATATTCTCCCCTTTTTTGATGATGTCTAACCTATTACTAATTTACTTAATCTTTGCATTTATATTTATACTAATCATGACTTGATATGCAAAGATAAGTTTACCTAGAACCACTAATTTGTTGTTATCATCAAAACAATACAATTAAACTCACATAGCCGCTAAAGCTAACATTCTCCCCCTTTTTGATGATGACAAACCATTGGTGTTCTCCTATAGGGTGATATTTAAAGCTTCCCCTTAATTTATGCATACTCTAGAATGGTACTAAAATATGCTCCCCCTTACTTTATGCATATAAGGTGTAAAAATATTTAACTATATTTTTCATATCTACTAGAGCTTTAAACATGCATACCATAAAATAGTTCATTTAAGATAAAGCTCTAAGTAAAATGAACTTTATCATATCATCATATGCATTTTACCCCCCACATGCATTTTACTTCTCCCCCACACATAACATCAAACATCTTATTCCTAACATATAGGACACCAAAAATCTTCTCCCCCTTTGATCATCATAAAAAAGAGAGATGCAATTCATTTTAGCTAAAAATGATTTCTCCACCTTAATATAAGCTTCCATGGTGGTGAGGTGAGTATGTGCTAAACACATAAGCCAATTGTTGGTGCTAAACTATAACATGTGAAATGCTCAGATTGGCTTCCTTCCAAACTCATGAATGATGATTCAGAAGTTAAACCATTTGTTGTAGATCAATCATTCAAGAATGGAAATTTTCAAAATAAGCACAAAATATTCATGCTTGTAATTTAAGCATGGTAAATGTGTCTAAACAACTTGGTAAAGAGCATGTGTATAATTTATAGCAATCTAGGAAAATTCAAAGGATTATTGAAAATTTTGCATGTTTTTCAATATAGCATACAATGTTTAGGATTCAACATGCACCATTACCTATTCAATTATTCAGCATGCATTACAAAAAATTCATAAAGTTCAACCCACTTGCAATGGATTTCAAGTCATGATCATCTAACATGCAAAGACTTATAATTTCCAACTAATCTTCATGCAAATGATCTTTTTATCATGCATCATTTATAAATATTCATTAATGACAATGTGTATGAACCAGTCTAAGTGACCACTAAGGTTAAAACACTAAGTTCAACTTGGTCACCATATTGATACTGCATAAGACTTTCAAAAGTATTTAGAATTTAAAAATAAGTCTTATGAAGTCATCATTTCAGTTGACTAGCTAGCGTGTATGTCTAAAATAGATTAATGAATTCAACATGCAAGACCCTAGTCAACTGGTAGCATGCAATGCACAAATCTGCATCGGCCAAGTAGATGACATTCAAATCAGGCATGTAGTTCAGTATATCCAATCAATATAAAATATTCATCAAATAATATAACATTTAGAAAGTAATGGATGGTAACCGTTCAATTCACACGAAGCATCCAATATAAAAAAATAAGATATTTCTAAAATAAACATAATACACTGAAGCATTTATTGGATAAACTTTAGATTTGCTGCTTCCCCTCAATTATACAGCCCAAGCACAAAAATTTTATGATCTTCTGAATATATTAATCATTTAAGCTTCAAGATGAGTTCAGGGCTATATGTGCAAAGTCTATAATTAATTCGTAAAAACTCAATTTTGTATAATGGACAAAATATGCTATATTTTAAGATATTCATGCAAAAACATATGTATATAGCATTTAAAAAATTATTTAACTAGTTAAGATCTTTTGTCCATTTAGGGGGTTTACTTAAGTATGCAATAACCAATACTATTATATAATAACTAATCATAATGATATATATATATTAAGCGAAATAGATTGGATGTTTCACTAAAGTTCTCATATTGGCTTGATTTTCCTAGGGTTCTTAGTATAATAATAATGTATACTAAAATTTAAAATTTTAAGCACAAAACACTATTTAAGCTTTTAAAACATTATTGCCCCTTATAACCTAACAAGAATCTTATGAGTAAAAAAAAATTTCTTTTAAGATATCTTATAAGATATCATACAAATATAACCCATGATTTGTTAATGAATTTAACACAAGATGTAAATCATGAATCATGGCATGGGATAAAGTAGAAGGAGAAAAATATACCTTTTCAATTAACTTGGTTTTATTTGACAATACTCTTAGAAAATAGGAGACATGTTCTCATAATTTGCCACTAATGGGAAGGTATTCCTCAAACATATGATATCACAAATAAATGCTTCATTTTAGAATGCCACTTGTTGTTATGATTATTTTTACTAAAACTCAATTCATGAATGCTATGTTTAGATCTTCTACTATGTATTCAAACAAGAGCATATATCATCAAAACGAATTATGTGACTAAGAAATACATCTCTTTTCCATAAGAGATGGATTTACCTATCATAGCATGTTTTTGAACTTAAATTCAAAACCTCATAAACTTATATGAGAAAAACAAGGTATTTCTATTTAATAAACTTAGAGCACATGTTATTTATCCCATAAATAATAGCCAACATTTTCAAATAGGAACCAATTGATAATGACATATACAATTAAAACATCACATTGGTTTTATAATTTGAACTCATTAATATTGGCATGTTTTTCAAAAGTTCCCAACAAAATAATTTAAACAATTCAAAATTTGGGATTTTTCGCTTATTAAATACTTTTACCTAGGTGGGGTTTAAATCTACCTAAACCTAATTCCTAATCCTAGGTTCTAAGGAAACAATTCAAAGAGCTCATGTGTTTCCTTTTGGTACCCATTCCTCCTTGGGTCCCAATGGATTTTTCTTCACAACCTATTCCATTTTTCTCTCTTTGCCTCTAATTCCTCTAAATGGGCAAAAATATCTAACATGACCATTTCTTTCACAATATAGGCAAACCTTGTTTTCATGTCCTCGTCTTGACTTATTTGCATTATTTTTACTTGTTGAGGCATAACCTTGTGATTTATAAGAGAACTTTGAATTCTTTTTAGAAACATTATTTTTCTTAACTTCCAAAGATTTATTTATGTTTTCTTTTTCTCATATGATTTTACCATGATTTTCAACTTTGTTTTTCAAGAGAGTATTTTCTTTCAAAATATTTTCAATTTTATTTTTCAAAATTCCTACTTCCCCTTAAAGAATTTCATGGTCTTTTTTAGCTTTTTCCATAAGCTCCTCATTTTTCCTTTTTAAAGAGCAATTTTCTTCTTTCAAGATAGAACAAAGACAAGGTTCCTTGCCTTTGGATTTTGACAATTTTCTTTCCAAATTTTCTATCTTTTCTTTCAAAATTTCATGCTCTTTTTGAGAATTTAAAACAAACTCTTCATTTTTCCTTTTAAGGGATTCATTTTCTTCTTTTAAAGAAAATTCTATTTGTTTTGACAAAGTAAGCTCTTTCTCAACATTTTTATTCTTCTTTTTTACTAAAAGTAATTCATCAAACAATTTAACACAACTATTCACAATTTCATCATATGACGATGCATAATCCTACTCATCCGAACTTACTTCATCTTCTTATTCGTTAGCTATGAAGCAAGGATATGCTTCTTTCTCATTTTCATCATCGGTGGCTAATCCATCGATTTGATCCCAAATAGCACCATTTATGGCATTAAGATCCCCATTTAGAAAATTTTCTTCATTTTGATTTAGGGGGCAATTTATCATGTCATGCCTAGAGTTAATACAATCACAACATTCAATGCATGACTCTTCTTTTTCTTTTTGTTGCATTCTTTTACTTAAAAGTTTCTTAACTTCTCTTGTGAAGAATACAATATTATTATTTTCAATTATTTCTTGTTGATTAGTACAAGATGATTCTAAGACAAAACCATTTTCTATCTTAGGTTTTTTTAGATTTCTTACTTCTTCAATGGTCATAGATGACTTAGGTAAAGATTGGAGAATTTTTTGAATATAATTTTCTAATGAATAAATTCTACCAAATGCTTTCAAGTTGTTTATGAGGCGTGTGAACCGAGTGAGCATGGAAGAAATTTCTTCACCATTATTTAATTTAAATATTTCATATTCTCTAACTAGCATGCATATTTTTGATTATTCATTTTGTGATGTGTTTCCATAGATGTTTTCAAGTACATCCCACATTTCTTTTGCGGTTTGACATTCACAAATAAGACTATGTACATCATCATTTAAACTACAAAAAATAATATGCTTTACTTTAAAATTTAGCCCAACTAACCTTTTTTCACTTGGTGATTGTTCGAATAAAGTCTTCGGAATATCCTCACTTTTCTTTTTGATTCAGAAGTCTCATTTGGAGATGATCTCCCACAAATCCAAGTCATATGCTTGAATGAATACGGACATCTGATTTTTTCACGCGTGGTAGTTTGAACTGTTGAACATTGGTGGTTGATAAATGGATCGTCCATATGAAGAGGTGCTCACCGAATACTCCATTTGATCTTTTACGTTCTAGATTTTACTCCGAAAATACAAGCGCCACACTCTGATACCACTTGTTGGAAGTCCCAACTCGGAGTATATAGTCTAGAGGGGGGGTGAATAGACTCTTTTCGTGGAATACGTATTTTTCTACAAAATAAAAACTCTTGACAAGATACAAGAAATTATATCATAATATAAATATAAATTATGCACAAGATATAAAATAAAGAGTGTAAGGGAGAGAAAAAACAACACCGGTATTTTTATGTGATTCGGCACCAAACCTACGTCCACGCCTTAGCACCAAGCCAAGGATTCCACAATCCACTAAAGATATTCCTTCACTGGGGGAGAAGCCTTACAACTCGAGAACAAATCCCTACACTCGGGAACAAACCCCTACCGCGCTCACCAAGAGCCTTCGTTTCGGTTCACAAAAAACCTTACAACAATGGTTCACAAAGAACCTTACAAGAGATTGGAAATACAATTTAATGCTCCTTAAATGAGCTAATATGAAACACAACCAAATCCTCACTCTATTCTCTCAAGGAATGAATCTTACAAGATAAGTGAGCAAGAGAGGATTGAGCACTTGTGAAAAATAACTAAAATGCAAAGTGCAAAGTGCAAAGTGCTTAGGTTTGGGATAAAATGATATTTTTCACAAATATGATCAACAATGCTCAAAACCATGTGAATACAAGTTTAATAGCTTGTATTTATATCCCAAGAACCTTAGGAGCCGTTAACTAGTCATTGGGGGGAAGAAAAAATATTTTATTTGACAAACTAGCCATTTTCCGCCCGTTGGAGCGCTTCTGCCCGTTGAATTCGTCGATGAAATCTGAATTTAGTCAATGAAGTCCCTGAATCAGAAAAAGTCACCAAAATAAAAGTTGTGGCATTTTGTCTTAGCTTTCCAGGGACACCAAGATAGTCCCATTTGGACTTTTATAGAAAAATTTATACCTAAAATACCGTAAAGTATTCAGAACTCAAGACTGCACTACGGCAGTGACGATTACTTTGTTTTTCCTTGTCAAAAAGTGTTTTAATGACTCAAAACATTCTTAAACAAAAGTATATGAAATATATTAAGTCTAATGAAGATTAAAACTTGTCCAAATGAGTTTCCTTTTGAATATAAGATATTTTAATTAATAAAACACGTTTGAAAACCCATTTTGATATCTTATATGCTTAGTATGTCCTCTTGTAAATATACTTGACTTTATTTGAACCTTTAGGACATTAAAATTGTTTTAACACAATCGGGACTAAGTATAAAAATGTTCTTAAAACTAAGATGTTAAAAACTTGTCCCTTTGAAAACATATTTGAGTTTTAGGATGCATTTGACAAACTCTTGTTTTAACTTAGAAAGCCATGAAAGGTGAGTTTCGGTTTATGTCTTTAGTGCAATCCTATAAACTCATGTGTCCTAGTATGCATGTGCTTTGCTCAACTCTTGCTCAGAAATCATGTAAGAAACACACTCACAAGAGTTACAAAACATACTACCTCACACAACCCTTTTTACAAATAATTCTACAATTAAGCTTCCTTTGGTTTTGCTTGAGTCATTCCGAGTATGTGTCCATTTGATCTTTCCTTCTTAACATCTACTCGGTCCGATCTTTGCCTTCGATCCAATAATTCATGTACGAGTACCTATAGTAAGCATGATATGCAAAGACAGGAAAACACTCGGAACAACATATAGGTTAATATCATCAAAACACATTAAACAATGATGGTGTAGCCACTAAGGCTAACATTTATGATTTAGATTTTTAAAACATCCACGCAGTTGTATATGAACTGAAAATAAAGAATAGGGAAAAAGAGAGTGAGACGGGGATTTTACGAGGGTCGACTTATACTCAGCCTACGTCCTCGCCTTTGGTAAACCACCAAAGGATTCACTAAACCTGTTCCTTTAACGGCTTGAACAAACCTTAACAACACTCCTTGGTTAAGGCTAGAACCCGCCTTTTCCAAACGATATCCCCTCGTCCGGTCACTCTTTAACTAGGCTAGAGCCCGCCTCTCTAAGCAGTATCCCCTTACTTAGACAACGATTCAAACAACCCTTGGAATCGTCAATCTACAAGATAAAGATCAAATAGATGTGTACAAAGAACTTGCTTCTCAAAGAGCTAGTTAGTACAACAATTACAGCACAACTAATATACTTCAAAGTAAATCACAATATGGAATATAACTTGAAGCTCAATGAAGTATATCACAAATTAATTCTTTCAATGATTGAAATATTTAGAATTTGTAGCACAATTCTGGTGGAAGAAGATCAACAAAATCTCAATTGAATTTGTGCACAATATGTGAGCTTGAGAGCAAGAGAGAACCTTGAGAATTTGAGAGCAATTTGAGAGAGACTTTGTATTTTTTCATAATTTGAATTCTTAGTTGTATTGGTTCAATGATATTTGAGACTTATTTATAGACTTTAAAAGGTATGTAACTTGGTCCCCAAGTGGCTTGAAATATTCCCCAAGTTTCCATAAGTTTTGAGCCCTAAGCAAACCATTTAAAAAATGTTTCCGTTGAGGTTTTTTTCAAAATCTGTTCGTGGCAGTCGCCTGCCCCGATCCACCAGTCACCTGCCATGCTATTTTTAAAGGAGCAACAAGGGCAGTAGCATGGCAGTTGCTTGCCAGGACACAGCTAGTCGCTTTGCTTGACCACCCAGGCGCCTATCTTGGTTCAAGCAGTCTACTGGTTGCTGTCAGTTTCGAGTATCCTTCTACTTTTTGATCTAAATTTTTTTATGTAAGTCTAAATTTAATGATTTTGGGGTCAAATGAAAGATAAGAGAAAATCCTACAACTTTCATGTTGAACACGTTTAAAAATAAAGGGTTTCTAATAGAGAAAAATGCACCTCAATTCAAATGTATAAAAATTAACAGCATTTTGAAAGTCCTCTTTTTGATGCTTTTCGTTCCAAAAATGCTTCTAACCTTTTTGAAATAATTGTCGACCTTATAAAAATATTTTCCAAGTATGTTAAAAGGTATTTAGGTCCAATAAATTAAGTTATGAGTTTCATGTATCCATATTGAAATTATTTGAAGTACTTACATGAAATTTCCTATAGATTTTTTCAAATTTGCAATTCTTGAATTCCTTGAGGTCTTTATGCTTGCTTCATCTTTCTTTGAGATTTCCATGTTGATCACTTGAGCTTTCATTCTTGAAGCTTTTTCTTTAATATTAATGCTCTCATGATCTTCAAGTTTTATTCTATGCCTCAAGCTTTGGTATAATCATCATTTTTTGAAGTACAAGTTTTCATGAATTCTTTAACCTTGCATTTATCATTGAGTCTTGAAAATACATCATTTAAAAAAAGCATGTTAAGTTCTATTTGTTTGTTAGCATCAAAACAAGATATTAAGCCTTGTAAGACCAACAAGAAGATTATCAAATTGGAATGGTAAAAATTTACCAAATCAAGATTCAAACAAGATTTGGAAAATGACCAGATGTGAGAGTCAAATTATCAAGCAAAAGGGTTCAATTGAAAATCATGAATAATACTTTATCAAGATAATTAACAAGTCTATTTCATTAACAACAAATGAAGCAAGACAACAAAAGAGACTTTTAGATTTAGAAGATCTAGAGTCCCTTAGATCAAAATATGATAGGATCTATATTAGAATGGTCCAAGTAGGATTATTTCCTTTAACAAGAGCAGGCCTTAACAAACCAGTTTGTGTTGTCCTTCGTGATGCCAGACATCATGAGTTTAATGACTCACTTTTAGGCATGTTAGAATCAAATATTGCAGAAGGTCCAATTTATTTTGAATGTTACCCAAACATTAGGGCAAATGTTCAAGATAAATCATTATACAAGCTTTTAACACTTGATATTCAAACCAAAGGTTACGACATGGATTCATGAAGTTCAAATCTTGAAATGATTTACAAAATTTATTACAAATCAACAACTTCAACAGTTTTACCTAATTCACTTCAAACAAGTGAAAAAGGAGAAATAATTATGCTTCAGGCAAATTTTAACAGAAAACCCTTAGTATCTCATCCCAAGAAACTCCTATGGCATGAGATTCAAGCTGATGGGAGATTGGGAATTCAACAACTTAAAAGAAACAAATCATGAAATTATTCCAGATATTCAAAAGAAAGCTGCTACAAAAATTATTTAAGATGAAAGTGGAAATGTTAAGATTAACTTTCAACCATTATTAACAAGAAGTCAAAGTGTTGGACAATCTTCAAAATAATCAATTGATTTAGGAAGAAAAAGTATCTCAAGTCTTTATACATACAATGAACCTAGTAGAAATCTCAAACTTAAAGGAGTTGATTTTAGTCCTGAAATACCTCAAGATTATTATCAAGAAATCCTTGAGTCAAATTTTCCAACTGAATCTCAAATCTTAACAGAAGATCAAAGAGAAACACTTCAAGAAGAAAACCAAAGGAAAAATATTATGGTTTTAAACAAAAAATTTGAACCAAATATGGAAATTATAAAGAAGGATTTTTTCCATGAATTAAATGAGAAAAATAGAAATTTATTCTTTAAAAAATTTAATCAAGAAGAAAGAGAACAAATTAAAGCAGATTTATTCAAAGAAATGGAAGAATTAAAAGAAAATATCCCCTTTTTCAAATTTGTTAAAGAAAGACAATCAATTAATGTTATTCAAGATTGCAAGAAGAACTGGAAAACTTCCAATAATTATTATGTCAAATTAGTTCATCCTCCAGAAAACTCAATCAAATTTAATTACAAAGGAACAGAGGTTATTGCTTCACCATTCAAAGAATCAAAGGGAAAAACTGATATTGATCAAATAATTAGTCAAAACAATTATACAAATCAAATGTTAAGAACAATGGCTGCTCAAACAATAAGGATTGAAGAACAACTTGAAAATCTTACATAAATTAAAAATAATAGTACCTACAAAAAAGGAGAATCTAGCAAGTCAAAAGCAAGATTAGAAGAACCAATACCCTTTAATACATTAGACAAAAGCTTAAAGGATTTCAATTTTGAAAAACAAAATGATCTTCTTATTAAAAAGATTGATGAACTTGTCAGTCAAACCTCCAACCTCAAAATTAATATGATATCAAAAGAAGAAGCAATTAATGCTCTTGAATCAAGTTTCACAAACAATGAAGATTTTGAAATAAATAAAATTAAAACTGAAAAAGTCAAAATCAAAGAACTTATTAAAAAAGCCTACACCTCCAAGCCTCCTATCAGAAGAAACAAACGACCTTCTTCCTCAAAAGATTTTTCAAAGAAATGAAATTCATGAATGGAGAATTGATGGTTTAACAGAACATCAACTCCATGCTTTATTACATCAAATGGTCATGGTAGCAACTGCTTTCAAACTTCATTCATCTAGAGTGAGTGAAGAATAGATTGTTGCATTAATTACTCATGAATTTACAGGAACTCTTAAGGAATGGTGGGATCATTATCTTACCCCTTTTGAGAAAAGTCAAATTATGGAAGCAAAAAAGGTCAAAGAAGAAAATGGAATACAAAGCCAAGAGAGTGATGCAGTTGCAGCACATTTCTGGTCAATCTTTAAACAATTCATTGGGGACCAGAGTAGTCAACACGAAAAGAATAGTGTAATCCTACTCAATCTCACTTGTCCAAAATTATCAGATTTTCAATGGTACAAAGATGTTTTTATTGCAAAAGTTATGAGTAGACCAGATGGAAGATCTGGATTCTGGAAGGAAAAATTTATTAGTGGTCTACCAAAATTATTTGCTCAAAGAGTTAGAGATCGTGTCAAAGAAATTTTAGGAACAAATTATGAATCAATCACATATGGACAAATTGTTTGTACAATTAATCATGAAGGTTTGAAACTTTGTAATGAACTCAAAATACAATCACAAATGAAAACTGAGTTCAAAAGAAACAAAGGAGAACTTGGAGATTTCTGTGCTCAATACAAATATGAAAAAATTCAAAAACCTTCAAGAAAACATCAAAAGAAAACTCATAAAAAATACAAACCTTCAAAAGGATATTACAAAAATTACGACACAAAATTTTATAAGAAGAGAAGAAGAAAACGTGAAGGTACTTCAAAATCCCAAAATAAAGATAAAACTTAAAAAATTTAATAAAAATCAAAAAACTTGTTTTAAATGTGGAAAGAAAGGTCATTATGCAAGAGATTGTAGAGTTAAGTAAGAAATTAAAGAACTTAACATAGGGAAAGAATTAAAATGGCAAATGCTTAATTTAATCTTTAACAATGAGCTAGAAGATTCTGATACTACTTCATCATCCTCTGACAAGGAATTTATCAATGAAATTATCTCAAGTTCTGAATCTTCTGAAAGAAATACTTCTTCTAAAGAATCTTGTCAAGAAGAAATGGGGTTTTGCTCATGTGATAAATGTTCAAAATCAGTCAATGTTATTTCAAAAGAAAGTGAAATTATATTTGAAATGATTGAACATATTCAAGACCCGGAAATTAAAAATAAATACTTATAGCAATTGAAGAAAAATTTAGAAAAAGAAAAAATTCCAAAAATTAATAAAGAATATAATGTAGAAGAAATTATAAATAGATTCAAAGACAAAGAAGTTTCACTTAATAAAGAAATTAGTATTCAAGATTTACAAAG
The DNA here is from genome assembly GCF_029873635.1 of Malania oleifera. Classification (NCBI taxonomy): domain Eukaryota; kingdom Viridiplantae; phylum Streptophyta; class Magnoliopsida; order Santalales; family Ximeniaceae; genus Malania; species Malania oleifera. The sequence continues at coordinate 50,117,653 of NC_080425.1, forward strand.
AGAAGTAAATCAGACAAAAGAAGAAATCAAAAAAATAAAAGAACAAAATGAAGAGTTTAAGCAAAATATGTTTCAACTTCACTTAAGAATAGATAAAATTGATTACAAAGGAAAGTCAAAAATCAATCCTAAAGATGAAGAAGAATTTCAATTTCAAGTTAATCAAGGATTTCTCAATTACTTATCAAAAGTCAATATTCACAAATGGTATTTAGAAATTAAAATTATTATTAATAAAACTTTTGTTCTCAAAGCATGTGCTTTGCTTGATACAGGAGCAGACTTGAATTGTATTCAGGAAGGACTCATTCCAACATGCTATAATAAAAAAACCAAAGTACAATTATTTAGCCCAACGAACTCGACCCTTAAAATACAAAATCTCAAATGCTCATGTCTGTAAACAAGATATTTGTCTTAAAACAACATTTATTCTTGTCAAAAACATGCAACAAGAAATTATTCTTAGAACACCATTCTTTACCATGATTTATCCATTTAAAGTCAATGAAAACGGTATTCATACAACAATTGGTGGTCAAGACATTTCATTTGAATTTATTGAAAAAATGCATGAAAAGGAAGTCAATACATTAAAAGATTTAGGAATTAGTAGAATAAATCTTATTCAAAATAAACAAAAGCATGTTCAGTCTTTATCAAGAGAAATTTATCACAAAAAAATTGAAGAACAAATTCAAACTCCTGAAATTAAATCTCAAATTTAAATATTTAAAGAAAAACTTGAAAAAGAAGTTTGTTCAAATCTTCCAAATGCATTTTGGAATAGGAAAAAACATTCGGTCAAACTTCCTTCAACAAAAGAATTTACATAAGATAAAATACCTACAAAAGCAAGACCTATACAAATGAATCAAGAATTACTTGAATATTGTAAAAAAGAAATACAAGATTTACTTGACAAAGGACTTATTTGAAAAAGCAAATCTCCATGGAGTTGTGCTACATTTTATGTACAAAATCAAGTAGAAATTGAAAGAGGTGCACCCAAATTAGTCATTAACTACAAACCACTTAACAAAGCTTTACAATGGATCAGGTACCCGATACCTAATAAAAGAGACTTACTCAATCAATTAAATACTGCTTTAATATACTCAAATTTTGACATGAAGTCAAGATTCTGGCAAGTACAAATTGATGAAGAAGATAAATATAAAACTGCTTTTACAGTTCCATTTGGTCATTACGAGTGGAATGTCATGCCTTTTGGATTGAAAAATGCTCCTTCAGAATTCCAGAATATTATGAATGAAAATTTTAATGCGTATACAAAATTTACAATTGTTTACATTGATGATGTTCTTGTTTATTCAAAATCAATTACTCAACATTTTAAACATCTTAACATTTTTTACGAAATCGTTAAAAGAAATGGATTGGTTGTTTCCCAACCAAAAATCAAATCATTCCAAACTAATATTAGCTTTTTAGGTCATCAAATTTATCAAAATAAAATTTCTCCTATTCAGAGATCATTAGAATTTGCCGACAAATTCCCAAACGAAATTACGAATAAAAATCAATTACAAAGATTTTTAGGATGTCTTAATTATGTCGCAGATTTTATTCCAAATATCATAATTCTTATTAAACCATTATTTAAAAGACTTAGGAAAAATCCTCCCGTCTGGTCAGAAGAATGTACTCAGGTTGTCATTAAAGTCAAAGCTTTAGTTAAAACCCTTCCTTGTCTTAGTCTCCCAGACCCTAAAGCATTCATGATTGTTGAAACAGATGCCTTTGATATTGGATTTGAGGGTATTCTCAAGTGTTGACTCTACGAGTCCAATCCTGTTTTGATAATGACAAATCACTTGATATTTGATCTGTGCATTGAGTTTGTGAATAGGAACCATATTAAGCATGCTCGGAAAGATAACAAATCATGGAAGTCACAAAGTAAAGCTAACAAATCTTAGCAAGATCCATGAAACTCAAAGAGTACGAGAATCAAGATGCAAGCAGCAAAGTTCAAGAATATCTTGGGAATGGGTATTTTAGAACTCATATACTTACATTTTCGTATAATTTGAGGCTCATCGTAACTTAGAATGATTTTAGGATTCATGCATTTCATGTATATCATTAGGGAACCTTCATGGACTTAGAAATTTTTTTGAAATCATGGAAAATATGTTTTATAAAAGGCCCAAGAAAAAGAGCAAAGCATTTTTTAAAATTAGAAAAAGGAAATAAAAAAAAATGGACTTCGGTAGCCTAAACTTCACCTCAGTAGCTTGAAGAATTTCTTCAATTGCATGAAGATTAAGTTCGGTAGCCTGAAGAATTAAATGGGAAAACAGAACCTAGCAGAGGTACTTCAGTCGCCTGACCCTGGAACCTCAGGCGCCTGAAGTTGCCACTTCAGGAGCCTGAACCCCACTTCGGTTGCCATAAGTCGCGGGAAAGTCTAAAAATCAGATTTTTATTAAAAGGACTCGCAAACTATTTTATTGATCCAACAGTTGAGATCAATCCTAAGGGTAATATACTATATATTCTGAATATCTAAACCCTAGAACATAGGTTAGACACACAAGAAAGAGAAGAACACACATTGTTGAAAGAACGTTGAAAATCTGCTCCTAGTGTTATACGATTGCCTACACTTCAATCTTGAATCTTCAAGCTTGGGCAAATCAACTCATATTTTCAAAGGGAACTTGTTTACTCAACTGTACTTCAATCTAGTATTGAGTTTGATCTTTCCAGTTATTATTCTTAAGAACATCTCATCTCATCTTATTACGTGCTCTTGACTATCATTAGAAAAGTTCTGATCTTGAGTGTGCATATTCGTATAAAAATTGAGTTTTGAAAAGATCATTACTTGAGAAAACTTATTTAACTTGGTTGATTGATTTTTTGATTCAAGTGAGTGTTTTCTAAAGGATTTATATTTTAGATATATTAAAGCTTGATTAAATATCCTTGGTACTTATAACTATACATTTAATTGAGGGATATTTTCTAAAAAATAATATACTCAGTTTGTGATTAAATACTTGAAATAAAACTTTGTGATTTTGATTGATTTAATATTCAAGACAAAGTTTTTGTTAACAAGTTCACTTCAAATAAATTTGTGCATTTTTGCAAAGTGAATCAAGAACCCTAGTTTATTCAAAAACATTTTAAATATACCTTTACTTGGGAGTTTTGGTTAAATAGGAATTTGTGTATTGAAGCATGTCATACATTAAAACGATTGCATCGTTTTCATACATTCATGAACTTCAAGTTATATCATATGTTAATGTATTAGGATTTTGAATTGTACTCACCAGCTTTTGTTAGAAGCATTGTTTTGAGTGTTAATTTTCAGATTCTATTGTATACACGGTTCGGTGTGTGAACCGGTGTGTGAGAAGAGAGTTGTATCTCTTGTAAGCAACGGAGTACGAGGAAGTTGTGTCTCTTGTAAGCAGCGGATTGTAAGGGAAGCTCTGTCCCACTTTAAGGAGCAGGATTTTAGTGAATCGTTGAGTGGTTGCTCAAGGCGAGGACGTAGGCCAAGTCGACTGAACCTCGTAAAACTGTGTTTGTCTTCTATCTTTCCTTTACTATTTATTTTCAGCATTGCATTTAAATTGTGTATATTGCATGCATAGGTTGGATAGTCTTGCACAAAAGTAATTGAGTAACTTTAATTTATTGGTAAATATATAAGAAGGGTTTAAGCAGTAAATTAGTGCCAAAGAATTTTTAAATACCTAATTCACCCCCCTTTTTAGGATTACACCTGATTCAACATTTGGTATCAAAGCGGGTATACTTAGACTTGATAGTTAATTTGTAAAACGATCACATGGAACACATTGGTGTAACTCCATTCGGTGAGGGACACTCATCCACTAGACCACCCATTTTCTGTGGTGTAAATTACACCTATTGGAAATGTAGGATGAGCATATATCTACTGAACGTAGATTGGAAGGTTTGGAAAATAGTGACTAAGAGAATCACATTCCCATAAAAGTAATTGATAAGATTAATGTAACTAAAACTGAAGATGAATATAATGAAGAGGATTGGAAGTCAGTTCAAATCAATGCCACTGCCATGAACTTACTTTTCTATGCATTAGATGTCAATGAATTTAATAAGGTAATGACATGTAACTCAGCTAAAGAAATTTGGGAAAAATTAGAAGTTACATATGAAGGCACTAAGGAAGTCAAGGATAGTAGGATAGACATGCTCACTAGTGAATATGAAACATTTAAAATGACGGTTGATGAATACATACAATCCATGTACACTAGATTCACACACATCATTAACTCTTTAAATGCTTTTGAAAAAACTTACCCTACTTATGAGTTGATCAGGAAAATACTCAGGGGATTACCTCCAGTGTGAGAAGCGAAAGCTACGTCAATAATAAAAGGGAGAAATCTCAAGGAGATGTCGGTGGACGAATTCATTGGATCACTCATCACCTATGAGCTGGCAATAAAATAGAGGAAAAATGAGCAGAGTAAAGCTAAGAAGGTCACTGCACTTAAGGCATCATCAAGCTATTCAAGTGAAGGAAGCGACTCCGAAATGGATGATGACATGGCCTTGCTAACAAAGAAGTTCGGGAAGTTCTTGAAGAAGAACAAAAAGTTCAACATAAAATTTCGGAACTCTAAATAGGAAAGAGGAGAGCAAAGCATGAAGAAAAAGAAGAACGATCCACCAACATGCTACAACTGCCGAGAAGTTGGACACATAAAGCCTGAGTACCCCAAGCTCATAAAATCTTCAAAGAAAAAGAAGAAGGCGCTAAGAGTCGGCTGGGATACACAAAGCACTAGCAGTTTAGAATCTGAATCCAGTGATGATGAGGTTGCCAATCTGTGTCTAATGGCACATGATGACCTTGAGGTACAATCATCTTTTTCATCATCTTCATACTATTCTAGTGAATCTGAAAATGAAAATGATATGATGTCATATGATGAACTGAAACAAGAATACCTATACACTATTAAAATTCTTGAGAAGAAAACAAAGAAAATTTCTGAATTGAGAAGCAAAGTCAAAGAGCTTTCAAATCTAGTTGAACACCAAAATGAAATCCCATGCATCTTTCATAAAAGATAAAGATTTGAAAATTAAGGAGTTAGAAAAGGATTTGAAAGATAAATTTGAAATTATTTGTAAATTTACTGAAGGGCAAAACAATTTTGAAAAGCTCCTAGGATCTCAAAGAAATTCCCTAGAAAAGGAAGGGTTCGGTTTTAATGGTAAGGAAAATATAAAGAAAAGACATCTTTACTTGGGGTATTTTACAAAAGAATCAAAGTCATATGTTCAAACTAAGAATCATTATAGATATACTACTTGCTTTAAATGTAGAAGTTTGGGTCACATACAATTCGACTATCCTTTCAAAAATAAAGATGTAAAAATAAAGAAAGTATTGAAGGTCAAAGGTCAATCCAGCACTAACCCCCCTGGACCCAAGACAATCTGAGTACCAAAGCTAGTTGTTTAATTGTGTCTTGCAGATTTGCTTAAGATCAACATCCTCAAAATACAAATGGTATATGGATAGCGGATGCTCACACCACATGACCGGGGATAAAGTAAAATTCATATCTATCATACTTAAGGATGAAGGGTTTGTTACTTTTAGAGATAATGCTAAGGGAAGGAACACTGGTGTCGGTAAAGTTGGTAATGATTCCTCACTCATTATTGATGATGTTTTATTAGTTGAAGGTCTAAAGCACAATTTATTGAACATAAGTCAACTATGTGATAAAGGCTACAAAGTATCATTTGAACATGACAAGTGCATAGTTGAACACAAAACTGATAATAAGATACTGTTTATTGCTAAGTGTCATGAAAACGTATATACCACAAGCTTTGATAACTTAATTGCACAGAGTGTGACATGCTTATCTGCAATGAATGAAATAAGTTGGATTTGGCATAGGAGACTAGGACACGTAAACATGGATTTTATCTCAAAACTAGTCAAGAAAGAATTAGTTAAGGGACTACCTAAGACTAAATTTGTGAAAGATAAAATCTATGATGCATGCCAACTAGGAAAACAAGCAAGACTAAGCTTTAAGAAGAAGAATAAGAACTCCACTACTAGGCCACTCCAAATGCTACACTTTGACTTATTTGGACCAAATCAAATTCAGAGTTTAGGAGGAAAATCATACGCTTTTGTCATAGTCGATGACTTTTCAAGATACACATGGGTACTATTCTTAGGTCATAAAGATGAAGCATGTGAAAAATTTATAAACCTGTGTAAGAAAGTCCAAAATGAAAAGGGATACACAATTACTAAAATTCGAAGTGATAGGGGTAGAGAATTTAAAAATTAAGGCATGGAAGACTATTGTAATTCATTAGGAATTTCCCATAATTTCTCAACTCCTAGAACACCATAATAGAATGGTGTAGTTGAAAGGAAGAATAGGTCTATACAAGAAATGGCCAGAACTATGCTTAACGAACATAAATTACCTAAATACTTCTGGGCCGAGGCAGTGAATACCGCCTGCTATATGCTAAATAGAGTTCTGATTAGACCATCACTTAATAAGACTCCTTACGAATTATGGAATGGCCATAGACCAAACATATCATATTTTCATGTCTTTGGCTGTAAGTGTTTTGTGCTTAGAGACAATGAGCATCTAGGAAAGTTTGATGTGAAATCAGATGAAGGTATCTTCCTAGGGTATGCTTTAGATAGTAAAGCTTATAGAGTGTATAACAAACGAACATTGACAATCATAGAATCTATTCATGTAGTGTTGGATGAGTTAAATCCCTTCTCCAAAAGAACAGATGAAGATGAAATTGAATTAAACAAGGAAATAGAAGAACTGTCAATTGAGAATGATTCAGAAAAGAAAAATGAACTTAAAGAACCATCCATTGAAATTGATCAAACTACAAATGAGGTTAATAAACCACCTAGAGAATGGAAATACATAAAGAATCATCCCATAGATCAAATAATAGGTGAACCATTACGTGGAGTAGCCACTCGCTCCTCTCTTAGGAACATGGTTAGTCATTTTGCATTTCTATCTCAAGAAGAACCTAAGAATGTGAGTGAAGCTTTAGAGGATGAATATTGAGTGCTGTCCATGCAAGAAGAATTAAATCAGTTTGAAAGAAACAAAGAATGGACTTTAGTTCCCAGACCAGAGGATAAGTCAATCATAGGGACCAAATGGATATATAAAAATAAGAAAGATGAACATTGAGTAGTTGTGAGAAATAAGACTAGATTAGTAGCTCAGGGATATAATCAAGAAGAAGGTATAGATTTTGAAGAAACATTTGCCCCTGTAGCTAGGATGGAAGCCATACGAATGCTTTTAGCATATGCAGCTTTTAAGGATTTCAAGCTATATCAAATGGACGTGAAAACCGCATTTTTAAATGGCTATATAAATGAAGAAGTGTATGTAGAACAACCCCCAGGTTTTAAAAACCATAAGAATCCAGATCACGTGTATAGACTGACAAAAGCCTTGTACGGTTTAAAACAAGCTCCTAGAGCTTGGTATGAAAGGCTAAGCGGTTTTTTAAAAGGAAAGATACAAGAAAATGGATTTATAAGAGGAAAGGTATATCTAGAAAATGGATTTATAAGAGGAAAGATAAATACAACCCTGTTCATAAAGTCTAAGAAAGATGATATTCTCCTAGTGCAAGTATATGTAGATGACATCATATTTGGTGCTACAAATAAAGAATTGTGTAATGAATTTGCCAATACCATGCAAAATGAATTTGGGATGAGCATGATGGGTGAACTAAATATCTTCCTAGGACTTCAGATCAAACAAGCAAATCATGGAATATTCATAAATCAATCAAAGTATATTAGAGACTTAAGTTCAATATGGAAGACATAAAAATACCAGGTATACCTATGAGCGCTTCATTAAAATTAGACAAAGATGAACAAGGTATAATAGTAGACGTTAAGCTATATCGTGGAATGATAGGTAGCTTGTTATACCTGACTGCCAATAGACTAGATATAATGTTTAGCGTATGTTTGTGTACGAGATTTTAGTTAGCTCCAAAAAATCTCATTTTCTAGCTATTAAACGGATACTTAGATATTTGATAGGAACCGTGGACATTGGGTTATGGTATCCTAAGTACACATCCTTTGAGATTCTTAGTTATTCAGATGCTGATTTTGCGGGTAGTAAAGTGGATAGGAAGAGCACTAGTGGTACTTGTCATTTCTTAGGACACTCCTAAACAAAATTCAGTTGCTTTTTCCATAGCTGAGGCTGAATACATAGCGGTAGGTAGTTGTTGTGCTCAAACGCTTTACATGAAGCAACAACTGAAGGATTTTAGATTAAGCTATGAAACAATCCCTATAAGATGTGATAATACGAGTACAATAAATATCTCAAAGAATCCCATATTACATTTATGAACTAAGCACATAGAAATATGACATCACTTTCTTCGTGACCATGTACAAAAAGGGGAAGTAACACTAGAACTTGTATGCACGGATGAACAATAGGCAGATATATTCACGAAACCACTTGCGGAGGATAGGTTGATCCAAATTAGGCATAAATTAGGTTTTATGCGTAGTCGAGAGGTTGCTTAGAATCATGTTAGATGATATAATTTAAGGGAAGCAACATCACTTACGATATAATCACTTGGTATTGCATTAATCAACAATTAGACACATTTAAAACCTTAAGATTTCTAAGGGGAGAAGAACATAAGGGTACGTTTACTCATACTTTATTAGTTTACACCTTTTTGTTGATGTCAAAAGGGGGAGAAAAATCGGGAGCAAAAATAATAACACACACAAATCGAAAGCAAAGAAAAATTGGGAGCAAAAATTGTGATTGAAGTTATGCAAAGGGTGAGATATACAAAGGGGGAGAAATCTAGCATATTATATTCATTATGAGCATATTTCATATTTCATTTGGATTCGGGCTAAACACTTTGTATATGAACATGAGCATATTGTCACTCATTGAATATTTAATGCATAAATTGAAGGGGAGCCTTGTTGGGCGTAACCCATTATATATTTTTTCTCGTGCATTTGTCGTTATCAAAAAGGGGGAGATTGTTGACTCTATGAGTCCAATCCTGTTTTGATAATGACAAATCACTTGGTATTTGATCTGTGCATTGAGTTTGTGAGTAGGAACCATATTAAGCATGCACGCAAAGATAACGAGTCATGGAAGTCACAAAGTAAAGCTAACAAATCTTGGCAAGATCCATGGAACTCAAAGAGTATGAGAATCAAGATGCAAGTGGTAAAGTTCAAGAATATCTTAGGAATGGGTATTTAAGAACTCATGTACTTACATTTTCGTATGATTTAATTTGAGGCTCATCATAACTTAGAATGATTTTAGGATTCATGCATTTCATGTATATCATTAGGGAACCTTCATGGACTTAGAAATGCTTTTGAAATCATGGAAAATATGTTTTATAAAAGGCCCAAGAAAAAGAGCAAAGCATTTTTTAAAATTAGAAAAAAGAAATAAAAAAAAAATGGACTTCGGTAGCCTGAACTTCACCTCAATAGCCTAAAGAATTTTTTCGGTTGCCTGAAGATTAAGTTCGGTAGCCTGAAGAATTAAATGGGAAAACAGAACCTAGCAGAGGTACTTCGGTCGCCTGACCCTGGAACCTCAGGCGCCTGAAGTTGCCACTTCAGGAGCCTGAACCTTACTTCGGTTGCCTGAAGTCGTGGGAAAGTCTAAAAATCAGATTTTTATTAAAAGGACTCGCGAGCTATTTTACTGATCCAACGGCTGAGATCAATCCTAAGGGTAATATACTATATATTCTGAATATCTAAACCCTAGAACATAGGTTAGACACACAAGAAAGAGAACAACACACATTGTTGAAAGAACGTTGAAAATTTGCTCCTAGTGCTATACGATTGCCTACACTTCAATTTCGAATCTTCAAGCTTGGGCAAATCAACTTAGATTCTTAAACGGAACTTGTTTACTCAATTGTACTTCAATCTAGTATTGAGGTTTGATCTTTCAAGTTATTGTTCTTAAGAATATCTTATCTCATTTTATTACATGCTCTTGACTATCATTAGAAAAATTCTGATCTTGATATTCGTATAAAAATTGAGTTTTGAAAATATCATTACTTGAGAAAACTTATTTAACTTGGTTGATTGATATTTTGATTCAAGTGGGTGTTTTCTAAAGGATTTATATTTTAGATATATTAAAGCTTGATTAAATATCCTTGGTACTTATAACTATACATTTAATTGAGGGATATTTTCTGAAAAATAATATACTCAGTTTGTGATTGAATACTTGAAATAAAACTTTGTGATATTGATTGATTTAATATTTAAGACAAAGTTTTTGTTAGCAAGTTCACTTCAAATATATTTGTGCATTTTTGCAAAGTAAATCAAGAACTCTAGTTTACTCAAAAACATTTTAAATATACCTTTACTTGGGAATTTTGGTTAAATAGAAATTTGTGTATTGAAGCATATCATACATAAAAACGATTGTATCGATTTTACGAATTAATTTTGATTGAAACCAACTCGGTTGCCATTGATCATACCTTCGATCTTCAAGATGCTCTGAAGATAAATTTTTTTAAAATCAAAATTTTGAAAATCATTTCTCCCTCTGAATGGGGACATCATCCATGTGCTTCGAAAAAGTTTAAAGGGGTTTATGTCCCTCAAACCTATGATTATCAAGATTATCAAAAGGCCTAGGTTTTTGTTATGTTTGTTAGAAATTTTACTCATTCTTGGTTCATCCGTTTTGACCAAAAAATTATCAAATATTTTCCTAGATGGTTTCTTTCATGGTTCAATTTCTTTGGTCCAGAAGTTGAAATTTTTCCAAAATAAAATCAGGATGATTTTGAGTTATTTAAAAAGAACTTCAAACTTCCCTTTGATTACTCAAAAGATTCAAAAGATTCAGCAAATCTACTTTTCTTTTGTTCAACTTTTATGATTACCTGGATTTCCTGCTGGGACTATATTCTAGTTCCTCCTTCTGAGAGTTCTTTTGGCCATACAAAGACTTTACGAAGAATTTTCAAAGTTCGATGGTGGGACAAATTTTCCATGCCTGAAGGATAAGTTCGTGCATGGCTTGCGCAGTCTCTTTGCCCCGAAACTCCTTATCAAATTCAAAAGGAAAAGAAGAAAGCTTTTGAAGACAATGATGCTATGTCGACAGTATCATCAAGAAGGTAAAAATCCTCTACAAAGTCTAAATTACTCAAAATGATTGCACAGCTCAACTCGGATGATTCAAAGTCCGATCCGGATTCTCCTGTTGCTCCAAATTTCAACCTACTGGGATCAGATATTAACACTTGGTACTTATTTACTCATAATCCAGAGGGAATTTCCTCAAAGAAGACTTGAATCAATTTTGTCAAAAGTTTCAACTCGAATTATTCAAAGTTGACAGGCCACCGTGTCACCTTTCAAGACTTATTCATGCAGCGACAAGCCGTTTGTCTACTTCTCAAAACTTGTCGAATAAGTTTTATAGCTGTCAGCCAATTGGCCCAGCTTGTAATTTATCATTTACATCTGTCCACCTTTCGGCTAGGATTGTATTTTCTTTTCTTTCAAGTCAGTCTGTTAAAGTTTGGGTTGTGGCTCAGCTTCAGAAATGCTGCCGTCCATCTGCAGTAACCCTTACTTTTTTGTGTTGGCTCAAGTGTCTTATCTAGGAACCCGTGATTACTTTAGTGGTTGATGGGGCCCATTGTGCACCCGCACTAATTTTCCTAGATTCCAAATGTTTTAAAGTCCGAGCCACATTGTCTATAAATTAGAAGTTTTCTTTCTTTTAGAGGGCGCACCAAATTGAGGGTTTAATTTCCATTAGGGAAAGCCTGAGTCTCCGAGCTCCACTCAACTTCTCTCTTCTCCCTCTTCTCCCTCCTTCTATAAGTTTTCTGTCTATGTAAGAAAGCTTTTAATAATACAACTTTTGTTTTATAAATCTGCTGTTTATTATTCATAAGTATGCTTTGTACTTGCGATTTTGATCGATCTGGTACATTAGAAACAATTGTTTGAATGTTTATTAATCAAAATATCTGCAGTTCTTTTGATTGCTTAAGGGTTGTCATTCACGCTTGGCTCGGCCAGTTAGTCTGACATAATAGCACGTCCCCCTAGCGGACTAATAGTCATCCCTTAAATCAGAGAACTACTTTTACAATATCTTTCATCATCTTGTTCAATTTATGATGCTTATGTCCTTGTTTATTTTTTAATTCTTGTTTACACTTTCCTGCTTTAAGGACGATCTAGGCGTCTGATATATATATATATATATATATATATATATATATATATATATATATATATATATACACACACACACACACACACTAGATGATTTACGAAAATAATCGGATATAATCTGATATATATATATATATATATATATATATATATATATTAGATGATTTATGTATATAAAACCATGAAAGAAATCATCTACTTATTATCTTGCCGACGAGAATAATTCTGAAACCCTAGAAGATCATGGCACCTAAAAAACCTCGCCCTATGAGTTTTTTCTCTTTTGAGTTTTGAGATTAATTATTTTTGTTCCTATTATTCAAAATTAGTGTAGGCGAGTACGAAATTTCAGTGTTTCGATTCTTCCGTCTACATCCTATCGTCACATCTTACAATTATCATGTGCCGACTACAAAGATTACATTGATGGGGAACTCATCCAAGAAATTTGAAAAGATTTAAAGGAAATTTTATTCCTGACTACAAAGATTACATTGATGCTTGGTCAAATGTTCTCTTCCTCCGAAATTACTCACATTCTTGGTTTATGCATTTTGATCCAAAAATTTGCAAATCCTTCCCAAATTGGCTTTTAAAATCAAAAACTCTCAAAGGGATATATCAAGTAGAGAAGTATAAGGAAGTTTTTGATGATTCTCTCTATTGAAAAAATGATAGGTTTGATTTAGTTAATGTTCATTATATATATGTTCCGTGATCAAAAAAATTATTTTTGTTTGTTGAAGTTCATTAATCTTTACGACTGATCGGCCTATTATCACTAGTTGTTACAATTTTAAATTGACGTAAACTTATCACTAATCAATATAGTTTTAACTTGAAAGGTTACAAGTTGAAAGATTCCTCAAAAATAAATATACACCTGAAGAATATAGTATGTCAAAAGCTCTCAAAGGAATAAATCAAGTTGAAAAATATCTCTATTGAAAGAATGATAGGATCCATTTAATATGTTCATTATATATATGTTCCATGACTAAGACTTTGACCATAATTATATATATACATGTTCAGAAAAATCCTCCTACGTGGACGGATGAGTGTACTCAAATTATAATTACAGCATCGGATGATTTACATATATATATATATAACATTAGATCTATTGCATATATATATCGGATGATTTTTATTAGATCTATTGCATATAATATTTTCTCGTCATTTTTGGATAATAATTTTGGGCCGAAATCTGACCCAGCAAGAATCTGACTTTCCTAAAATTAATAAAACATCATCACAAAATATGAGAATATCATTCCTGCGATACACCACTAAATTTCATAGGAATTTTACTTTTGAATAGTTTGGCTAGTTGGAGATGATATTTTTTTTAAAAAAATAATTCAATATACTTTTTAAAATCTTTGTACAAAATGATTTCTCCGGCGTGCTATGAGTGAAAGGCGATACATACATGTTCAATTATGATCTAACTAATCATAAAGCTATGAGTGAGTGTGATCACTAAAAGTACTCAAAATCAATGTAAGGAGACTCATCCTCAGTAGTTGTATTGGGAGGACTGCTCTTCTTCCTGCCTACGCCAACCACTGCCGCTGCCTTCTTCTCCGCGTGCACCGCCTCCTTGCTGGCGTACTGCGCAAAGTCCACAGGCTCCGGCAGGTGCGGTGGCATCGCGCTCCGCACCAGCGCCCAGTTGACGCCCTCAAAAAACGGGTGCTGCTTGATCTCCGTCGCCCCCCTCCGGTACGCAATTCGCTTGTGCGGTTCCTTCACCAGCAGGCCCCGTATGAGATCGCGCGCCGTCAAACTTACAGCCGGCGTTTCGGGGAAGCGCAGCGGCTGCCCCACCACGTTGAAGAGCGTTCCGCGGTTGCCCGACCCCTTGAACGGCGTCGTTCCGTGGAGGAGCTCGTACAAGAAGATCCCGAAGGTCCACCAGTCGACGGCGCTGCCGTGGCCCTCCCCTCGGATGATCTCCGGCGCCAGGTACTCGTGGGTCCCCACAAACGACATCGATCGCACGTTCGACGGCTCCGCCATCAGCTCCGGCAGGGACCCCCCCACGAAGAGCCCGAAGTCGGATTTGGACTTGCGGTTCTTCTTGGAGGGCAGGATGCGCGGGAGGAAGCTCGACGGCTGCATGCAGCCGTGAATCGCCTGCTCGTCGTCGATGATGCCCACGCTGGCACCGATGCCGGCCGCCGTGCTGGAGCTGACGTGCACGGAGGATGACTTGACGAGGGTTGGGCTGACGGAGCAGCGGAGGGAGAGGTCAAAATCAGAAAGCATAATGTGACCCTCATCCCTCACCAGCACGTTCTCTGGCTTCAGGTCTCTGTACACAATCCCCAGCATATGTAGGTACTCTAGCGCTAACAACACCTCTGACGCATAAAATCTGCATCCAAAACCAAAATCAATATTAATTAATCAAATCAAACGACAGTCGCATTACGCATCACGGACTGTAATGACTTGAATTCACGTAGCAAAAAATTATTGAATAAAATAATGTGAGATCCGATAATTATACGTGCGTCATTAAATATTATATATATGTATGTAAATATTAGTTAAGTCTGTTTATACTTTAAGTCTAATTATATGATTTTGTCATGCCTAAAAAAAGATCTAATTTAGGAAAATATATACACACCGAGCTGCTTCCTCCGTAAAATGCTTGTTGGGTTGTTTCTGGCGAAGGGAATGGAGATTGCCGCCACTGCAGAACTCCATGACCAAGCAGTAGAACTTGTCGGTCTCGAAATAAGAATAGAGAGTGGGTAGGAAGGGGTGGTCGAGGAGACCGAGGATCTCTCTCTCTGTCTGTGCCCTCAGCAACTTGTTTCTACTGGCGAGAGATCCTTTGTCCATCACCTTCATCGCAAAGTACGTGCTGCTCCCTCTCAGTTCCACCAGGTACACGCTCCCAATGTCTCCGTACCCCAGCCGCTTCAGCAGCCGGAAATGGCTCAGCCCGATCGGCGATTCCTTCGCCTTCGCTATGTTTATGGCGTCCCATCTGACGTCGCCACCCGTGTGGGGCTTCAGACTGGACGGCGCCCCCGTCGAACTGTCCAGGCTATCGCTGCGGCTGTACCCGCAGCCGCGCGGGTTGGGGTTGGGGTTTGGGGAATACTTTGTACAGATAATTTTGCCGGCGGTGGGGGGTGGGTGTGCGTCTGTCTTCTTATTGGGGTCGCATGGTGGTGGGACGTCGATTGCCGGCACTGGATTCGGGTCGGGTTTGGATGGCGGGTTGAGGGCATTGGAACTCTCTCGCCGGCCACGCGGCGAGTCCGGAGCGAACTTGGCATTGAGTTTTGAATGAGTTTGGTCTTTTTTGGTATGTGCAGGATCCCCTTTTCTGGGTTCACGCAGTGATTCTTCGGATGAAATATTGTAGCTCATCTGCGTTTTTAGTTTAGGAAATTGATTAACACGCATGCATTTTACAGTACTACGATTGAGTTGAATGTGAATCCATCTATTGAATCAGAAACTAATAAAACCACAGGATGAGGCAATGGGATAATCTTAATTTCTTGAAAAAAATTCCCAAACAGCTGAACGACATAAAATAATTAAATCTTTGTTTTGATTTTATAATGATAAATCATGATGAACACGTACGTATACGTGTGAGTTTATATATATAGATATGGGGAGAATCATGCCATACCTCTGATGAATGAAGCCCCTTCTCAGGCAGCTCTGAAGTCATCAATTATTCTTGTGAGATCAGATTCAGCAGGCGCATAATTAACTTTCTCTGTTTTTCTGTGACAGGCGCGGGCTATATATATATATATATATGATTTACTTTGCGATATTCTTGATCAAAAGCCAAACTTTGTGGTCTGGGGAAGATGGAAAGACGCACAAAAATGCAAGCCAGGAAACGGGGGAGCTGCAGAGGAGAAAGGCCATTTGGGTTATATATATTGTAAGATATTAGCTACTAGGCAGCTTCAATTCTGATTGAAATTCAACGCACACAGGCTTGGAAATTTTTAGACTTGTGAAGCATAAGAAAGAGAATCTGAATAATCTTCCATTAACTAATTCGAAAATTTTCAGATTTGTGAAAGGTATGAGAGAGAATCTGCATAATTAATCTTCCATAAATTAATACATAATTTTAGAAAGCTTCGAAGAGAGAGAGAGAGAGAGAGATGAAGAAATAAAGCAGGACGTGAAGGGAGGAAAGGAGAGGGAAATGGTCGCCCTTGGGCGATGGGAGCACGGACGGATAGCCGGTTATTCCTGTAAAATCATGGTTGACGACATTTCTTATCCCCTGCAGCGCCACCCTACCAAATGGGTGTGTAACACTCCCACAAAGAATAAAATAATTTTTTAATAATGATCAATTTATACTATTAATTAAGAAAATTTATTAATTTAAATATTAAAAATTAAAATTAAAAATATTTTAACATAAATTAATTTGATAATCATGTCTAATAAATATACGATAATAATAAGATTATTGTTAATTGGAAAACAATATTATATTATTCTTACTTATTAAAAATATATAAATATTAATTAAAAATAGCAATTAACATAACTATTAACTAAATTATCAACTGAAAATATTATACTTTTAAAAAAAATTAACTATAATCATAAATTATTTTATTATATACTATAACATATTAATTTTTAATGAAATATAATTTAATTTTGGAATGAATAAAAAGAATTGTCTATAATTTAAAATAGCATTAAATAAATTGTCATTTTTAATTTAATTATTACTATTGTTTTGAACATAAATTAATGTGATAATCCCATGTTATAAATATACATTGATGACAAGATTATTTTCAATTAAAAATTATATTATATTAATTTAACTAATCGAAAATATATTAAAAATAATTATATACTATTTTATTATGTATTTTGACATATTAGTTTTTAATAAAATATAATTCATTTCTAGAATGAAGAAGAACTATCGATTAATTCAAATTAAAATTAAATAAATTATATTTTTATTTAATTAATAATAGTATCATTATCATAAATTAATATGATAATCATATGCTATAAGCATATATTAATAATAAGGTTAGTGTTAATTTAAAATGATAACCCACAATTACCTCACCTTCATGCTGCTCATAGTGTGCTTCGGAATCTTAAATCTTCTCCTGGACAAGGTCTCTTCTTTCCTGCTCATTCATCCCTCAAACTTACTAGTTTCACTGATTCATACTAGGCCAGTTGTCCTGATTCTCATCGATCAGTTACTGGGTTTTGTATCTTTCTTGGTCATTCTCTCGTTTCATGGAGATCTAAGAAGAAAACTACTATCTCTTAGTCTTCTTTTGAAGATGACTACGGTGCTATGACAACTATTGCTTGTGAATTAACATGGCTTGTCACTTTACTCAAAGATCTCGGTGTTTCAATATCTTTGCCTATTTCTTTGTTCTGTGATAATCAAGCTGCTATGCACATCACCTCTAATCCTATTTTTCATGAACGTACGAAGCATATAGACATTGATTGTCACTTAGTTCATGATAAAGTCCACGCTGGATTTCTCCATCTTCTTCATATTTCAACTCATCACCAGTTAGCAGATATATTTACAAAGGCATTGGGATCTAATGCATTTCACCATCTTTTTGCGCAAGATGGGTTTGTTGAATATTCATTCCCCATCTCCATCTTGAGGGGGCGTATTAACATTTTAATAGGTGCAGTATACACAGCAGCAGCAGTAGCATTTTTTTTATCAGGATGCAATACACAGCAGCAGCTCTCCAGTTCTCCATCAAATGTTCTTCATCAAATGCTGCAACAACAAATCATCTCCTGCAGCAATTCTTCATCAGGCTGCAGTACATAGCAGCAGCTTTTCTATTCTCTAACAGATGCTGCAACAACAAATCATCTTCTCAAGCAGTAGCATTAGTTAGTTAATAGTAGTAATAGCAGTTACTGTTTAGTTTAAGGTCTTTTATTTGAGTTGTTATTTTATTCTCTATTTGTTGATCCAGTTGCTGAATTATTGTATATATATATCATGGTTCGAAATCGCGGTCGCGGGTAACGTCGCATAATAGTCGTGGGCCATGGGAGATGTGGGTGTTACGTAACGGGAAGCGAGCGTAATGGTCGTGAATTTTTTTCACACATGCACAACCATACCAAAATTAAAAAATAAGCATGAAATCCATTAATACATGATTTTTAATAATTTTTGAAGGTTTTCATTCAACCTATGAATGCTTTTTAATATGCATTATGATTTTTATATTAATTTTAGTGCGCTGTTTAAAAAAAAAGCATTTTTTTTTTTATAATTTATATTACTTTAATGAGTAAAAAGATGTAGAAATGTAAGAATCAATTAATTAAAGTCAAAAAATTACTAAAAATGAATCAATAGACTCAATACTCAATATACACATTACACATACATGAATTTAAAAAGTGATTAATATCAAATATCAATAAATAGTTGAAAATACATGAATACAATATTACAAATTTATAACATAACACATGTCACCACAAAAAATAATGACATGGAGAGTCTTCATAATTTGCATCTATATCTTGAGATTAGGATGAGAAATTATCTCCCCATCCTTGTGGAAATACATAGTTGAATAAACCCAAGTTTGCGTCATTTCGTTGTTGCTCTTGAAAATGCACTGGTGGTGAAAATCCTCCTAAATAATGTCCATAAGTTGGGGTAGGGACTGACTTTGGGTAGTGTGTAGAAGAAGACTCACTAGATCCTGAGATTCCTGATCCACTAGGATAAAAATGTGAGTCACGAGATGCATAATGTGGATATGCTAGACGAGATCCATATGATTGTGATGATGAACTATCTAAACCAAACTCGCCAAAATTACGAACCACACCATATGAATCTTCAGTAGAATCACTAGGGTCACCACGAGCACTCCTTCTCTTGGGTTGTGAAGATTGGTTCCCTGGAGGAATACCCAAGTCATCATTTTCAGGTATGTCATGTAGTCCATAAGGATCAGAAGGATGTATATCCCTTACAAATGATGTCTCTGTGTCATATCCGTAATTATATTCTACACCGCCACCTCCACCACCACCACTACCACAACCCCCCCCCCAACCCCAGCTCCAGCACCACTATTACCATCATCATCACTTGGTGGGCTCAAACCAAGATTGTCATCACTTTGTGTACGTTCAGGGCTTGAACTTGAATCATCATGCGCGTTTATTGGTGGTTGATCACCTCCTTCTGTAGTACCACCAACTTCTTCATTTAACCAATTTGATTTGTCTTGGCTGTTGAGTAGTGATGTCTCTCTCTCCTCTAACCATTGACTTAAAGGATCATCTTCTTTGAAATGTAGTCCAAATTGATAAGATTGAAACCCTCTTCAATTTCTCATTGGCTTCTTCTCATTGTACGTCTTAACTTTAACCTCATGTTGTAATGTACAAAAACAAGTTTTTGTAGTCTCATGTACTTTAATCTATTTCTTGTTTTCATATGGATGAGGCTAAAGGTGCTCCAATTACGCTCATAGTTCGAAGCTGATGTGGTATAACTAAGAACTCTGATTGCTATTCTTTGGAGTTCAGGAACACACAAGCCATAATGAATTCACCATTCAGCTACATGAATAATTAAAAAAAGTTTTATGTTAGTATAACGTATATTTCAAAAGTCAAATTTGAACATAAAGAGAGAAAATAGAGTCATTCATCAATTATTTAGCTATATAGCCATATTTATCAAGATTTATTTGTTTCACTGCCCTTTGAGCCAACGGGGTTCCAAAAGTTTCATGCCTATCTCGATATAGCAACAACTAAAAAAGGATGATCGTGAAATATAATTAATTAATTAGATATATTAATAATTATTCTTGAAAGTATTACAGAATACTAGACCAATTCATTATTCAATTTAATGGAACCAATACTTGATTAATAGCCCGAATTTGAGTATCTATATCGGGTACCAACTTGGTTATCACTTTTTTAACCCCATCCATGACTTCTCTAGCAACTTCAGGAGAGGGTAGGGCACCATAAAGAAATTATGGGTTCAAAAAATACCCTATAATAAAATTTAGAAACATATTAATCAATAGTTTTGTAATGCAACTATGCATAATTTAAAAGTTAAAATAATAAGAAATTGTATTTGATTTACACTTACCAGCGGCTTGAAAATCTTGGTGCAACTGAAAACTCTACCGGTTGTCAATAATTTTCCAATAGTCTTTGTAAAACCGGCAATCTTTTTGAATGACCAACTTTGCCTTATCAATTGCCTCGTATATGAAGCCCATGATTGGTTTTTCATCACCATCAACCAATTTAAGAACTTTCACTAAGGGTTCTTGCACTTAATTATATCAGAGGCCTTTTGCCAAAACTCTTTGCCTAAGATAATTTTTTTTGAATCATATGTTGGGCTTGATTTTGCCATCCCAAACCTTGAGTTTTTTCAAGCATCAGATGTAAACATTTCCCTTAATGCTTGTTTATTCTTGACAATAGTCTCCAAAGCAATGAAATTTGTGGCAAATCGAGTGATGGCAGGGCGAAGTAACTCTCTATTATTTGTGAATTTCTTCATTAAATTCATTATTCATGTGTGGTTGTAAATAAATTAGGTTATTGTTCTTGCATCTTCTAAGACTTTCTTCATGTTACTTTTCTTACCAATATCTTCAAGAATAAGATCTATGCAATGAGCTGCACATGCTTTCCAATAGAGATTGGGCCTCTTCTGCATTAATAATTTTCCTCCTGCCTTCATTGCAGCTTCATTATCAGTCACTACTTGGACAACATTCTCCTCTCCAATTTCTTCAACCACCTTGTCCATTAATCTGAAATGAAATTATAGATTCAATAATTATTACTATTTAATTAAAAACATGCAAATTCATAATATTATTTGCATATACAAATAAAATTAAAAAATTACCTGAAATAATATTCAGCTATTTTGCTTGACACATCAGAGGCATTAATTGATTTATGAAACACGGTGCCTCTATCACAATAAACTAAAAAGTTTATAATGTGTTTTCTAGTTCGTCTTGACCAATCATCACACATAAGGGTCACACCTCTCTCCTCCCAAATTCCAGAAAAAGAAGTTATATAATTTTTCATTTCTTGATACTCTTACTCCAAATAAATTTCAGATATCTCATAGAGTGATGGACCCTTCACCCCCTTTCCAACCTCTGCAGCAATATAAAGCATAAGCTGCATAAATGGAGAGTCAGCTACATTCGTTGGAATCCGATTATAAATTAGGAATTTTCCAACTGCTTTTCCTAATTTACTTCTTAAACCTTTCAGTAACTTAGTGATGATTTTTTATTGTTTCACACTCTTGCTTATTTCTAAAATAGGATCCATTGCCTTTAGTCTAGCTTCAGGGGCATTAGGATTGATCCATTGTCATCCACTACCTCCAGCTTCTTGACCAGTATAAGATCGAGCTCCTACTCTATTGAAACCACTGGTAGCACCACTGCCAGAGCCACCTCCCTTTTCATAAATATTACCCCCTCTAGTTGTTCTTTCTCGAAATCTTTGTCTCTTTTCCCATTGTTGCTATGATCGTATGCTTTCTTGACGAGCAAATCTCATACTTTCTTCTTCCAAGTCTTCTTCATCGCTCAAATTCTCAAAATCTCCTTTAATTTAGGCTTCTGCTTCTTCTTGCCTTTTTTGTTTATCTCTTTTCTTCTTAGCATACTGTTGTAGATATTTTATCATTTATTCTCTTACTTGTGTGGTCACATTTGAGCATCCAGCTACTTGACCATTTTTATGTGCCAAGTGTTGTTTCAAGCGTGTAATGCTCCCTTTAATTATCTTCCCACATAACTTACACATAATAACATGTCTATTACCATCCACCGCAGTACCAAAATGTCATCCAATATCATCACTAGGTAAGTTCTCATTTCCTCTATCACGCGACATATTGATAGACTTAATTTGATGATCTTTACACAAAACATAGAGAAAATAAAAAGTTACAACCTTTCTAAAAAAATGACAGGAATAATATTATAATTAGTAATTTAGTAAATATTAAATAATAAGTACTAAATTGTCCTTCTAATTTTAAATACTTATTACGTAAAAATAAAATATAATATTTGATTAAAAATAATAAGTAATGTTTAATTTATTTTTATATTTAAATAAAAAAAATTATAAAATATTAGATATTTTATTACAAAAAAATATATTCCTTTATCTTTAAAAAGATATGTTGACCTTATAGGTCACGGCCGGTTTTGATGATAACAAATACTCTTGTATTTGATGAATATCTAGTTCTTGTGTAGGTCTACATTAGCAGATACATTGACGGCACGAAGAGAAAGTGAAGTTAAAGATCAAATCTCCTTTTGTAATGCATTTCATATCTATTTTGTATGTAACAGTAATTAGGACATTTGGTTTGTAAAAAGCTCACACACATCACATGTATGATTTATTTTGTAAGCTCAAACTATATACGAACTAAAAGTGACCTTAGAAAGACCTTAGGGTTTTCCCTTCGGTCGACCGACACCGGACTTTTTCGGTGTCTTAATTTTGGACCCCAAGTGACCCTAGGACACACACACTTTCACATATACTTGTTAGGCACTTGAATAGGGCTTGTATGCTTCAAGATGGGATCAAAATGCACACTTGGTGCACTTTCGGTCGACTAACCAAGTCAGTTCATTTTGACTTGGTCGACCGAAACCTCCCTAGGTCAACTGATTGACCAAGGTCCTAGTCGATCGAACCAAAATAGTTCAAAAAAGCCCCGGTCAACTGAAACCCTCTCTGGTCAACATTTTGACCACCTGGTCGACCGAACCAGGTAGTTCAAGAACTCCTGGTCGACCGAAACCTCTCTGGGTCAACTTTTTGACCATCTAGTCGATCGAGCCATTTTTGTACTCTAACTACCTAGTTGATCGACGGTCCTCAGGAGAAATCCCAATGGTCTAGTTGACCGAACTAGCCAGTTCAAAATGGTCTGGTCAACCGAACCTCAAAAAATTGAAGAAATCACTCTCTCCTGGTCGACCGAGCCCTCAGTTCAAAAGTCCCTTAGTCGATCGAACCATATGAGACTTGGTCGACCGAACCATATGAGACTTGGTCGACCAAATCTATTCTGGTTGACCGAATCTATTTTGGTCGACCGAATCTATTCTGGTCAACTGAATCTATTCTGGTCAACCGAACCTCTCGGGTTGCCCTGATTTTTACCGCAGTTAAATATTTTTTAAGCAGGATTAAAATGCTTTAAACATCATTAAACTTCCCTAATAATACCCAGTAGGTCTCCAACCGTCATATTTTCTCTCATGCCTATATATATGAGATCATTTGTTAAAAAGAAGCAAGATTAACTACTTTGATTAGGGGAGAATCCTCTGAAAACCTAAAATCTTATACTACTTATTTTTTAGCCTCATTCACTCAAGCTTACCCTCTATTAGTGTCTAAATCATTAGCAAATGGATTGAGTGTTCATCTGCAAAGGTTTGCTCTCCTTATTCTATTTGATAGATACGATTTTATTTGAGAGCAAAACCTAAGAATTCTTAAGAGACTTTATTGATAAGTCTATCCTAAGAAGACTTTGATAGATCTTCTAAGCTTGCACCTTCATTGCAAGATCTTGAGAAGATTGTATTTGTTTTTGGTTGCAAAATATTTTCAAAATACCTTCAAATATCTACTATGCTTTATCTTGATAAATATTTTAAAGAGATATTTGATTGTGTGAGAAAAATCTTTGTTGCAGTATTCATTAATTCATATCTCTAGTTGAATACAAAGATTACACATCTTTTGCAAACCAAGCATATACTTCATTTGATACTTGCATGCTTGAAACATCCTACTGATTGAAATACTTGAGACTTGACATCTTTGTGTGAACTTATTGGCTGAATATCTTGTGATACAAAGATTGCTTGTTTGACACTCTCACGTATGCATTACACTGATAAAAAATACTTTTGAGAGTTGAACCATCTAGACCACATTGAGCTTACATATTGAATCATATTGTGGTGTGTGTTATTGCGCGTATTTGGGTACATATCTGCTTTACATGAAAGCACAATCACTATACCATTTGATAGTAATACACATCTGTTGTATTTTTAGGCACGGGTCTGAAGAG
The DNA here is from genome assembly GCF_029873635.1 of Malania oleifera. Classification (NCBI taxonomy): domain Eukaryota; kingdom Viridiplantae; phylum Streptophyta; class Magnoliopsida; order Santalales; family Ximeniaceae; genus Malania; species Malania oleifera. The sequence goes on from NC_080425.1 coordinate 50,142,183, forward strand.
GGAGATTAGCCCTGGAATAGTCTCAGATTGGCTTAGACCTAATTAGAAAAGCTAGGTGCGCCATCCTGTTAAGGCGTATAGGTTGAGGTTAGCCCCGCTAATTGACCTGGTTAAGATTGAGGTCAGCCCTGTGTTAATTTGACCTGGTTGTAAATGGTGCCGCTCCATCCTTAAGTGAGCTATTAGTGGAATCCTCTGGCTTGCGAGCTAGAGGCGGGGACGTAGGCACTTTTGATCGAACCCCGATAACATATCATGTACCTTGTCCATATTTTTGCATTTTATATTTACTGCACATGTATGTTATTGTGTGAATGATGCGCTTAATTTAAATTTATACTATATTTATCAACGCATTTGGAATTGCATAGAAAGACCCTAGGTTGGTGTAATACTGATTGTAAGATTAGTTGAACCTAAGAAGAAAGTTTTAAATTCCAATTCACCCCCCCCTCTTGGGAATACACCTTTTCTAACAAGATATTTTCATTATTTTTTATAACTTGATTTTATTTTCATTTATAACTATAAGAAATTAACATTGTAATTTTAAAGGTGGAAAAGACTTTTGCTCTACTTTCATATACATCATAGCATCACTAATAGAGATCCATACAGTATAAATTGACTATTTAACTTTTTAAGCATTTTCTCAGTATATGGATTAAAATAAATTTTTTCTACAAATTCTAGTAGTAAACTAGTAATTAGTAAAAATCTGAATTATTAATATATTAACTATTAGGTTAAAATTTTTTTTTATTAAGTTATCAATTTTTACTTTATTTGATAACTAAAAACAAAAAATAGATCATGTAAAGATTTATTTTACTTAATTTTAAATTTAAGGTCAAAATGATGTTTTAAAACTTAAAAAATATTTATAAACAAGAAATATGTGATGGAACTAGATTTTCCTAATTACCTTTCAAAAAATATAAGACAATTAAAATATTTATAAATTAAGAAAATTTTATTTTACATAATTATTATTGTTTTCTAATTTTTTACTCTATTAAATTACTCTTTTTTTTAATTCAATTTAACAAACATAATTTACAAAAAATTATAATTAAAAAAAAAACATAATAAGAATTTTAAGATGGATGGACTGAAATTTTAAAGCTTATCTCATACACTGAGATGAGCAGAGAGTCTGAGTGAGACCAAGAGAGGGGAGGGGACTCGGAGGAGCCTCGAAGCCTCGAAGCTTCGTGCGACGACTGGAAAAGGGCTAGCTGGTGGCGGTGAATGCGATGACTGGCAGAGGAAGCTACCGAAGGGCTATCGATGACTCCAAGCTCCATGCGACGAGTGGCAGAGGGCTGGCTGGTAGCGTTGAGTGCGATGACTGGCGGAGGAAGTTGCCGAAGGCCGCTCTCAGGCTTCGAAGAACTTAGTTAGTATTAGGAAGGCAGAAGGCTAGACGAAGGGTGTGAGTAGATCTACTCAAGCTTCGAAGAAGTGAAGCCTTCTTTTTGCTTCGGCTGAATCGGCCAACAAAATTTCAAGGTAAGTTTTTTTGCTCTTTGAATGTTATATTTAGTTAGATATGACAGATGGGTGGTTGGGAGAGGGGGAAAGGAGCACTGCAGTAGAAAGGAGATTCAGATTTTTGTAAGCTATCGGCATGTAACGGTCCGTAATGGACCGTTACGGAGTGTAACGTTGGGGTAACGTTTTTATATGGATTGGTGGTGTCATCCTTGCTCACCTCTCACCTTTCAATCATCTAGTCTGCATGTGACAATGAAATGGGTTCAAAAGGCTTGAATGCTATGGCTTACGGGACCTAAGTTATCATATTTTATGGCATCCTCGACGCCATATGAAAAGCTTTATTAATGACCATTAATCCCAAGAGGTAAGGACTTGAGGCTCCTTATAATTTCATGTCCCATGCGATTTGATATTTGAAGAAGGATTATGATTGATATCGTTGTTGATACTAAGCCAGAAATTAATATCTAAAATATTCAGATTTTCTTTTGGTAGTCCATCAATTTTTGTCTTACACATCTTCCTATGGATGATTGGTTAGCCAAAAAACCTCCTAGGTTGCATTGTGGCATCATTACTTTTGAAAAGATCTAAAAAAATTGACATTTCAAAAGCATCTTGGCAATTAAAATTTACATTCAAATTAAACCCAACTTAAAAAAATTACATAAACGACACTTCAAGTGGTTTTTATCTGCTATAGTTTTGTAACCTCAAGGATGGACGATTTTTGTAATCTAAAGGCGAAGACTTTGAAGTGAGTGAACACTTGGCTCTGCAGGAGAACGAGTTAGGCTTTGGCTCTATGCACTTTTTAACATTTTTTAAAACACTTCCTAATGTGCACTTAGTTTAGAATGTGTCCTCAGTATTAAGAGTCCCTACAAAACTCTTCTCCCCTTTTCTTTTATGAACTCTATGATTATTCATAATGTGTTGCTTGTATTTATATTGCTTCTACTTTGTGAACCACAAGTTGCCAATGCCTTTCAAAGTTTTATAAATTGCTTAACTACTAGACATGCCTTTCCCCTTGATATCAAATTGGATTTGCAGGGCCCTAAATCACTAAACTTCTCCAAACACAAAAATATTCTACACCTAATTCACTAATAGTTGCAAAAGAAGAAAAATCTTGTAGTCCTTAAGGTTTTCACTCAAGGATCAAAGAAAGGTTGCCTCCTAGAGAACTCAACAATATTTAGTGTGGTATGTTGACCTTATTGGTCATGCCCGGTTTTGATTATGACAAATACTCATTGTATCTAATGAGTGTTTAAGTTTTTATGCAGGAACTAAGAATGTTAAGATAAAGATGTGCACAAAGCAAGTAAAGCCCGGAGACCAAATTTTAATTCAACATTGTAACATATTTAATTGGTCTGTAATAGTAAGTAGGTATTTGGTTTGTAATAAGCTTACACACATTATATGTATGATTTACTACGTAAGCTCAAAACAAACCACGGATGAGAAAGGACCTTAGAAAGACCTTAGGGTGTAACCTTCGGTCGACCGACACCAGACCTTTTCGGTGTCTTCAAATTGGTCCCCAAGTGACCCTAGGATACACACATTTACACATATGCTTGTTAGGCACTTAAATAGGGCTTGTTTTCTTCGAAGCGGGACCAAAATGCACACACGGTGCACTTTCGGTTGACCAGCCAAGCCAATTCATTTTGGCCTAGTCAACCGAAACCAAGCCTGGGTCAACAGTTGACCAAGGCCCTGGTCGACCAAACCAGGTAGTTCAAAAGGCCCTGGTCGACCGAAATCCCCTGGGATCAAAAGTTTGACCATCTGGTCGACCGACTCTTTTTGTACTCCAACTACCTTGTCGACCAAAGGGTCCTCGAGAGAAATCTCAGCGGTCTGATCAACCGAACCAGGTAGTTCAAAATGTCCTCGTCGACCGAACCTCGAAAAACTGAGAAATCACCCTCTCTCGATCGGCCGAGCCTTCAGTTCAAAAGTCCCCTGGTCAACCGAAGCATATGAGTCCTAGTCGACCGAAACATTTTTGGTCGACCGGACCTTTCAGGTTGCCTTGATTTTTACCGCAGTTAAATATTTTTTAAACAAGGTTAAAATGCTTTAAACATCATTAAACTTTCTTAATAATACCCAATAGGTCCCCAACGGTCATATTTTCTCCTATGTCTATATATATGAGTTTATTTAAGAAAATTAAGAGTGATTAGCCACTTTGATTAGGGAAGAATTCTCTGAAAAATAAAAACCCTATACTACTCATTTTCTTACTCAAATCACTCATACTTGCCTTCTATTATTGCCTACATCACTAGTAAGTTGATTAAGTGTTTTGCTTAAATAGGTTTGCTCTCCTTGTGCTACTTGTTTGACACGATTTTCTTGAGAGCCAAACCTAAGGATTCTTAGGGGGCTTTTTCTAATAAGCCTATCCTAAGAAGACTTTGTTTGATCTTCTAAGCTTGCACCTTTATTATAAGATCTTGAGAAGATTGTATTTGTTTTTGGTTGCAAAAACTTTTCAAACACTTCCAAATATCTATTACACTTTTATCTTGTAAAATATTTGAAGAGATATTTGTTTGTGTGATAGTGGTCTTTGTTGCAATATTCTTTCACTTATATATTATTTGCTGAATACAAAGATTACACATCTTTTGCAAACCAAGCATATACATCATTTAATACCAACATGCTTGAGATATCTTGCTGATTGAAATACTGGAGACTTGACATCTTTGTGTGAACCTTTTTTGTTGAATATCTCGTGATACAAAGATTGCTTGTTTACCACTCTTACGTACACATTACACTGATAAAAAATCTACTTGAGAGTTGAACCATCTAGACCACATTGAGCTTATATATTGAATCATATTTGTGGTGTATGTTATTGCGTGCATTTGGGTACATATCTGCTTTACACAAAAGCACAATCACTATACCATATGATTATATACACATTTGTTGTATATCCAGGCACGGGCCTGAAGAGGGAGACTAGCCCTGGAATAGTCCCGGATTGGCTTAGACCCGGTTAGGAAAGTTAGGTGCATCGTCCTGTTAAGGCGTGTAGGTTAAGGTCAGCCCCGCTAATTGACCTGGTTAAGGTTGAGGTCAGCCCTGTGTTAATTTAACCTAGTTAAGGTTGAGGTCAGCCATGTGTTAATTTGACCTAGTTGTAAACGGTGCCGCTCCACCCTTAAGTGAGCTATTAGTGGAATCCTCTGGCTTGTGAGCTAGAGGCGGGGACGTAGGAACAGTTGGCCGAACCCCGATAACATATTGTGTGTTCATTTACATTTTTGCACTTTATATTTACCGCACATATATGTTATTGTGTGAATGATGCGTTTGATTTAATTTCCACATCACTGTTATCTACGCATTCAGAAATTGCACAAACAATACCTTAGGTTGTGTATATACTGTTGTTGAATAGATTAACCTAGGAGGAAAAGTTTCAAATTCCAATTCACCCCCCCCCCTTCTTGGGAATACAAGGAGATTCCTCAGGTGAAAGTTTTATGGAGGAATCATACCATTAAAGAGGCTTCTTGATGTCTGAGGAGTAGATGAAGCAGAAGTACCCACAACTATTTCAAGAAACTTAAGTAGTTAGGTAGTATTTCTTTTGTAGGTGCATGTAATGGTTTAATTAGTGTAGCATTTTAGTTTTGGGAGAAATTTTTTCTTTTGTATATGTAATCTCCCAAGACTCGGAATGTAACCACGGTATTCCTTTGTCATAAGTGAGGGTAAGTAATAAAATAAGTAGGCCCTTTTCTTGTTAAGGGATGACAAGTTATGTGAATAATAAATTTTGAGGACGAAATTTTATAAATAGGGGAGAATGTAACGACCTGGAGAAATAATGGTATTTAAATAATAAAAGAAAGGGAAATGGAAACAGGAAACAAAAGAAAGGTTCGTCGACGACATTGCATTTTGGAAGGCATAAATTCAAGGAATTTTTCAGCTCCTCGTTGACGAACACAGGGGACCCATCGACAAGGGTATAACAGGAGCTCGTCGACGAGGACAAGATTCATTGGCGAAAATATAATTGGGCTCGTCGATGAGGTGACGTGGCACGTCGACGAGGAAATACCGAGGGGATGATTTTGGGGTTTCTGAATTTCGTTGATGAAGGGGAGAGTTCGTTGATGAATTTTGTATTGACCTCGTCGACAAGGTGACATGGCTCATCGACGAAGGCCACAGTTTAAATAGGCCTAAAACTCGTTTTTGGATGAAATTTCTTGCTCAGCACTTCTCTCTCTCTCTCTCTCTCTCTCTCTCTCTCTCTCTCTCTCTCTCTCTCTCTCCTACGCTTTGGTCCCTCCTCCTTCTTTCTTCGATTTCGGGCTGAATTTTCGTCGATTCGACAATCTGAAGGAACCATGACGCTCCTGGGAAAGTTCTCTATAAATCTGTCAGAACGGATCGTTAGTGGGGCTGAAGTGGAACCCATCCCAAATCCAGGGTAAGACTTTCTACTTAATATTTGGATTTTGGGCAGTTGTAGAAAGTGTTATAGGCTTAGAAATACTGAACTTTAATTATGAGGAATGTTGTTTCCAGGGTGTTGAGTTTGGAACCCCGCGGGTGCGAGACAAATTTTCTTAGGGGATTTTCAAGAATCAGGTATGGGGATAAACTAAGCTAGTATTTAATGAAAAATATGAATATTGTTATAGCATTTGATTTCAGGAAAATAAATATATTTATATATGATTTATATTTGGAAAATACTATTGAAAATGATCATATGTTGAATATGAAAAAAATCTATTAGTGTGGCATGAGTATAAAATGTTATGAAATACTGTTTTCTGGAAATGTGATTATGATACGGATTTTTATAATGGAAAACCGGCGTATGGGCCAAGATTTTTATATATTTTTCTGGTGTACGGGCCGTGCTATGTATATGATTTTTCGGCATACTGGCCGAGCTATGGATGTGATTTGCCAGCATACGGGTTGTGCTATGATTTGCCGACGTATGAGCAGAGCTACGATAAAATGTGAAATACAAGCGTACGGGCTGATGATTTTTCATGATATACGTATATATGCAAAATGACATGATTGATTTGATAATTAATGATATGAAATATCCATGTATCATAGTTTCAATATATGTTATATGATATCAGAACCTGATTGGCTTGGTCTAAGCTAGTACTTGCACAGTATCATTGCTACATGTCCATGGTCTTTGTGATCATGATATTTGTGTTAACGCCGCTGTATGGAGTGGTGTGATATTGGATGGTCGATGTGGTTTTTACGAAGTGTGTGAGGGCCTCTGGTGTACGAACCAGGTCTAGCAGACCCATCAGACTTACAGACTGTACTTTTGACTTGATAGTGGTCGGCCAACCATTGTCAGGTCCCGCCTTCGGGCCACACAACCGAGTCATGTGGGGGTAATACATGACAACAACCAGCTAACCTACTAGGAATGTTTTTGTATTATTATTATATGAGATGAGATATGTTTATGAAAATGCAGTATGTTCTGCCATGTTTTGATGATATATTTGTTTTCCCAGATTTGACAAAACAGTTACTGAATATGTTCTGTATGGTATATATATAACACGGAATACTTATGTTGCCACACACTGATATTAGTTTATTTCCTTTACTGATAGGTATCTCACCCCTAAATTTTATAAACTTTTTAAGAGCCCTTGATAGGAGAGCGGGTAAAGCCCCGCTAATCTAGTACGATAGAACTGCCCTTCTAAAAGGGCAAGTATTTTGATAGAGTCTGATGTATTTTGTGGAGATGGCCCTAAGACATAATTTTGGGTTGAGTGTTGTGTGTATATGCATACAGTGATTGTAGTAACTCTAGTATTGTGATGTATGGTATAATGAGATGTATGTGATTGTATGTTTCCTGCTGCTTAGGCTTTTGTTATGTGTTCTGATGTATCCCTGGTATCCATGGGTCCAGGTGGATTATGATCTGCTGAGATTTGTGATATTGAATTTATTATATTATAAATAAATAAAAATATGTTGAAATTAAGCAGGTCGTCACACGAAAGCCCTGACCCAAAAGCCCTATATTTGAATACCTGGGTGAAACCTACCTATTGACTTGGGTTAACGTGATCTAAGTCCAAGCAAGATCCCAACCCACAACCTAAGTCTTAAACCTAACCTAATTCACAGCCCAAAACCAAAACCTAGAGCAAGTGTAGCCCAGTCCCTAACTTCCCTAAGACTCCTAACCCATAGAACTATTTATCCTAGTTAGGCCCAATCCTAAATCCTAAACCCAAGACCCCGACCCATTTAAATCAAACCCACTAAGCCCTAAACCAAGGCCCAAACCTAACCAAGCCTTCGAACACTAGGCCCAACCTAGCTTAAGCTTACTCCTAACCCAATCTTACCTAAAACATAAGACCCAAGCCCACAAGCCCATAGCCCATTTAAGACCTAACCACCTAACCTAGGTTAGTTAACCCTGAACTCATTGTCCCATTTGGCTCATAAGAAAGTGCGAGAATACCCAAGAAAATAGAAAGAAAATGGGAAGGAAAGAGTAAAGAGAAAGAAAAAAGGAAAAAAAAAAAAAATTGGGGGGGGGGGGGGGGTTTATCTTTGAGCTAATATGAAAGATAACCATCACGAACCTTTGCAAACATGCAAAAAAAAGAGAGAGAGAATTTCAGAGTGAGATTTGAAAGAAACAAAAGAGATTTGAGAAAGAAGAGAGATTTGAGAGTGAAGAAAGTGAGAAGGAAAAAGACCATAGAGGTTTGAAGGAGAGTCGAAGAGAGAGTTATGAGAATTAGAGAGTTAAAGATTAAAGAGAGAGAAGTCAAAAAAAAAGGTGGACACCTTCGGTGGTAGCTATAGTAGCCAAAGGCTACGGAGCTGAGACAGAGGGGTAAGAGAGAGACAGGTAGTAAGTTAAGAGAGAAAAGAGATAATTCGAGAGAGTTCAGGAGAGGGAGAAAAGAAAGAAAGAAAAGAAAAAAAAGATAAAATATTTATATTCAAGTTTTTATTAAATCTAGCCAATGTAACATGGCCACGTGTCTCCATCGATGTGCGACACATGGTAGGCCTAGCCTCTTCCCACCTCTTTTCCTCTCCTCTAAATTGGGTCTACCAGTTTGACTCAGTTCATCTCCCTAAACCAGCTCCCATTTTTTTATTATTCAAAAATAATATTGTAAATAAGTTTAATTCATTTTTAATTCAAAAAATTGGGAAAATTTGTAGAAATTTTTTTTAAAAAAAATATAAAAGTAAAGAAAAATTCCGTGAGTTATTATTGACCTAGTGAACCAAAAAAATAAAATTCTCAAAGTTCACAAAAAGAAATAAAATTTGATAAAGGCCTTAAAAATCTTGAAAAATTGAAGAAAAATCCTAGAAAATAGGAGAAAAGTTTAGAAAAATTATAGGCAAATTCTAGGACCATTTTTGCTCATTTTTTATATTTTCTAGTAGTCTTCCCTATGTAGTTTACTTATTTTGTGCTCTGCTTTTTGAAAGAATGTGTGTTTTTCCTTTTCTTGTGTGCGTGTGTGCACAACCCCAATGAGGAATATTTAATTAATTGGAGCTCTTTGGTTCTTAGTTATCTCCTTTGGGGAGGAGGTTATAATAGAATCACTTTGAATATTTCCATTAGTGATTTTATAGAATTTTTGAATTTTGGTGCACACACCTTGCATATAATTTTTTCATGAATATTAATCATATGTTGTGTGTTGTGCAAATTAATGTGTGTGGAACTAATTATGCAATGCAACAACTAGTGATGAACAATACGAAAATACAATCACTCAGATAATAAGAGCAATAAACACACGACACAAGAATTAATGTGGTTTGGCATAATGTCTATGCCCACGGGAACAAGCAGTAGTTGAAATTCACTATCTGTCAAAACCAGGGTTACAACATTGTATTTATGTTAAACTTACTCGTATAGAGGGATTTGCCTTTGTATCCCCAACCTATTGATCTTCCCAAATCAAAATTCAAAAAGCAGTGCCGAACAAAACCATTGATGGGGTATGCAAAACCGTCGATGATTTTCTTCTTGACTTGGCTTCTACCTGAAACTGTCAAAGTAACTATCAACTAACTATGCAAACAGTCGACAGTTTTCTTCAAACTAGCTTCCTTGTTTTTTCCTCAGCATGTTTTTAATGTACATGTGTTCCACTCGATATGAGCCACATTCTACAACAATATCCACCTTGGTGAATATTCACCCCTTAGGAAAAAATGAAAAACATAACCGGCTGCTCCATCTAGGAAAATAGGTTAAGATGCTCTCATCTAGCATCTGGGGACATTAATCAAGTCCAAGCAATGCTTGAACTTGTACGTGGTACTAGGTTTTGTCAACATGTCTGCTGCATTGTCAAATGTGTGAACTTTATCAAGTAGTAGTTCACCAGAAGAGACCAATTCCTTGATCCTATGAAATCTCACATCTATGTGCTTGGTCCTCCCATGATACACCTGGTTCTTCACCAAATAAATGGCACTCTAACTATCACAATTAATTGAACTCCACCTTACTGAATACCCAACTCCTTGACCAATCTTACAAGCCACAAAGCTTCTGTCGTAGCCTCAGCCACTACCACATACTCAGATTCAGTAGTTGATTGTGCAACTAGATACTAAACCATGGACTTCCAATAAATAGGCCCTCCCACAAGGGTGAATACATACCATGTGGTAGACTTTATGTTATCCAAGTCCCTTGCATAGTATGCATCCACATATCCCACAACTGAAGGATCACTCTGTTGTCTGCCAAACATGATGCCATAGTCTGTAGTACCCCTCAAGTATTTGAAAATATACTTGACTACATCCCAATGTTGTCGACGCGGATTTGAAAGAAATTTGCTCACCACACTGACATCTTGTACCAAGTCCAGTTTTGTACAAGTCATAGTATACATCAAGCACCCCATTGCACTAGCATATGGGATCTTTGACATGTCATGAACTTCATCATCTGCCTTCGGGCACTGAGCGGTAGACAATCTAAAATGATCTGACAACGGTGTACTCACTGGTTTTGCATTATCCATGTTGATCCTATCCAACACCCTCTCAACATAGCTACATTGAGATAAACACAATCTCTTAGAAGTTCTGTCTCTGCAAATCTCCATCCCAAGAATATTATTGGCTACACACAAATCCTTCATGTCAAATTCTTTGCTCAATAAGGTTTTCAAATTATTGACCTCAGTCAAACTCTTCACAGCAATCAACATGTCTTCACATAAAGCAACAAAAAAAATTAGTGAACCATCATCAAGGATCTTCACATAAACACAATAATCATACTCACATCTCCTGTAGCCAATCCGGATCATGTAGGAGTCAAATTGATTATACCACTGCCTCAGAGGCTGCTTCAATCTGTAAAGTAATTTCCTCAATTTACAAACCAAGTGTTCCTGTCCATGTAAATTAGCTCCTCCAAATCACCATGAAGAAATGTTGTCTTTACATCCATCTGCTCCAAATGCATAACAAAATGCGCCAATAATCCTAACACTACTCTGATGGAAGTGTGTCTAATCACAGGGGAGAAGATTTCATCATAATCAACCCTTTCCTCTGTGAGTAACCCTTTGCTACTAGAAGAGCCTTGAATTTTTCTTCTTCTTTTTCTAACACTACTTCTTTCTTCCTATACACCAATTTGCATCCTATTGATCTCTTCCCCTCTAGAAGCTCCACCAACTCCCATGTCTGATTCTTATGCAGAGACTCCATCTCCTCCATCATAGCACCCATCCATATACTTTTCTTTTAACTGTGCACCACCTCTTAAAAAGCAGTAGGATCGCCGCTACTAGTAATTAGTGCATAAGAAACAAGATCATCAAATCCATACATGGGGGTGGCCTGATAGTGCACCTAGGCCTATTTATAGCTATAATGTGATACTGCTGGTCTCTTGAGCTAGAAATCCCTACATTATGAACATTGTCATCTCTACCATGAGTCTCAAGGTCCACTTGTACCATATGCTCATTGCTACTACAATTTTCTAGCACCCGTTTCTCTTCTTCCTTAGTACGCTGCAACATGGCTTTTTCATAAATAAATAAAAAAAAAACCACGTCTTTACTGATCACTACCTTGTTTGTCTTCAAATCCCACAGCTTGAACCCTTTCACCTCTTTCTAATACCCCAAAAAGATACATTATCTAGACTTTGCATCAAGTTTTGATTTATCCTCACTAAAACTATGCACGTAGGTTGGACATCCAAACACTCTCAAACTAGAGTTGTCTACCGCGCTGCCTGCCCACACCTCATCTGCAACTTTTCCATGCCTTCGGTATTCTATTAATTAAGAAACACAAAATATTCACTGCATCTGCTCAGAAGTTCTTTGCAAGCCCTACGTTCAACTTGATACATCGAGCTCTTTCAGCTATTGTTTGGTTCATCTTTTCTGCCACACCATTCTATTGTGGTGTCTTGCATACTGTGAAATGTCTTTTAATGTCATGCTACTTACACAAGTCCATGAACTTTGCACTTGTGTACTTAGTACCATTTTCAGACCTGAGGCATTTGATCTTTCTCCAAGTCTGGTTTTCCACTTTAGTTTTCCACAATTTGAACTTGGCAAACGTCTCTAACTTATGTCGCATAAAGTACACCCAAACCTTTCGTGTGTAATCATCGATAAAATTCATGAAATACAAATGTCCTCCTTGTGATGTTACTTTTACTAGCCCCTAAACATCTAAATCAATATAGTCAAGAATTCCCTCTGTCTTATATGTGGTTGTCTTGAATTGCACCCTATTTTGTTTCCCAATAACACAAAACCTACAAAAGTTCAGCTTGCATGTTTTGACACCCTCCAAAAGATTTCTCTTATGAACTTCCATCATCCCATGCCCACCCATATGCCCTATCTGCATATACTACAAGATAGTACTATCTGACTCGAATTCTGTAGCTGCAACTCCTCCTACAACTGTGGTACCTAAAAGTGTGTAGATATTTCCTGGTAATTTCTACCCTTTCATTATGGTTAAGACACCTTTACTCACCTTCATTACCCCACTTGCAAACTGGTAATTAAACCCATTACAATCCAAAATCCCTAATGAAATCAGATTCTTCTTTAACTCTGGTATATGCCTAACATCACATAACGTTCTAACAACATCAAACATTTTAGTTCTGATATTCCAAATTTCGACAACTTTTCATGATGCATCATTTCCCATCAAAATAGAAATAGACTTTACTTACATGTAGGTGGTAAACTAATCTTTATTGGGTGTCATGTGATAGAAGCATATCGAATCCAAAATCCAAGCATCCGTGAGTTGATCTAAACTGTATGAAATAGAAAACATATCCCCGTAACCGCTCTCTGAGCCTTCTTCTTCCACTACTTTCGCAGATTTTGATGGACCCTCTTTATTTTCTATATTCCCCTTCTCCCTCTATGGACAATCTAGTTTTATGTGCCCCTTGGCCTTTTTAGTGTTGCTAAAGCCTTTCCTTTTAACACCCTTTAGTGAAGTGCCACTCGGGCTATTCTTGTCAAAGACCTATCTAGGAATAGAGTAAGGGACTACTAATGCCTTGTTTGATTGCACATAACAAAGCACCATATGTCCTTCCTCTTCCTGGAATTGAATTGAGATTTATTGTTATTTGGTCTGCTTTGAAACTTGCTTCTCCCACGTTCCTGATTACCCTTCACCACAAACCCTTCAGCTTGTGAATTCTCATTACTAGCTTTCTTCCTCTAATGAAAACCCAAAAGAGTACTTGTGATCTCCTCCAATTCGAGAGTTTTCTTTCCCCACATCAGAGTTGTAACCAAGTTCTCATATGTAGGAGACGTAGGTAGGGAATTCAACAGCATCGACGTCTTGTCTTCATCTTTGAACTTCACGTCAACTCGCTTCAAATCACTGATGGATCTGATTGAACACATTAATGTGCTAGTTCAGATCCAAACCCTCTGACATCTTAAGCCCATACAATTTCTATTAAGTTGAAGATTGTTCGTCAACCACTTGGACATACACCTACTTTCTAATTTTAGCCAAACTTTCACTTGTGATTCCTCATCCATGATGTGATACATCACGTCCTCAACTAGAGAAGTATGATAATTGTCACAACCTTTACTTCTAGTTCGTTCCAACTCAGGTCATCCATGCCTTCCGACTGCCTTCCGTATAACGCCTTCACCATACATTGCTACACTAACAAATCCTTAACCCTCCTCTGCCATAATCCAAAATTTCTCAATCCGTCGAACTTGACAATGTCGAAGTTTGTAGAAGAAATTACAACCATTATAACCAAATCTCTGATACCAATTTGTAGTTCAAATTAATGCATGTGGAACCGATTGTGCAATGCAACAACTAATGATGAAGAATGTGAAAACACAATCACATAGATAATAAGAGCAATAAACACACGACACAATAATTAATGAGGTTCAGCAAAATGCCTACATCTACGGGAGCAAGCGGTGCCTAAAATTTACTATTTGTCAATACCAGGGTTACAACATTGTATTTATGCTAACCCTACACGTATAGAGGGATTAGAAAAATCCCAAAATACCCCTATATCAATCCCTGAAGGATTTGCCTCTGTATCCCCAACCTATTGATATTCCTAATTCAAAATTCAAAAAACAACATCGAACAAAATCTTCTGAATTAGCTTTTGTCTAAAATCGTCGATATAACCGTTGATAGGCTACACAAAATCGTTGATGATTTTCTTCCTGACTTGGCTTCTGCTTGAAACCATCGATGTAACCATTGACTCACTATGCAAACTTGAGAGTTATGGTGTATTCCCAAGAGGGGCTGAATTGGGTAAAAAAAAGTTCTTAGGTCAGGTATCCCAATTTAAACACAATCAGTATATCACAACCTAGGGTCTTACTAGCAATCTCAAAGCAATAACAATTTAAATGCTAACAATATTTAAGCAAGCACAATAATCACAATAACATAAATTAAAGCATACAAGTGCGTAAATAAAATAGTGTAGGGAAGAGAGAGTGCAAACACAAATTTTTTAACGAGGTTCAACAAATCCCGCCTACGTCCTCGTCTTGGGCAAACAACCCAAGGATTCCACTATTCGCTCCTAAAAACTAGGGTTGTAACGACCTACCTATTTTACCATATTATTTTTTTTTACATATTAACAAAATTAATAATTCTAACATCCTATTAAACTGTCATAATCATAATTAACCTAGACCCATGAGTATCAGGGATATACCTGTCATACAACTCTGATACCTAAGCAGCGGAAAACATAGGATTACATACATGTCATACAACACCAAAAACCATACCAGAGTTCTACTGAATCTGTCATATATATATACAATCATTCACAAAAGATCCAAAAAGTATCCTAGGGTCATAATCTCAAAAACCCGTCTGACCCTAGCTCACCTACTTACTCTTCTGATAGGGTAGCACGGTCAACCTCTATTGCTACAAGGCTTTACCCACCCTCCTACCTGAATTTCCTGAAATATTTGTATGGCTGGGGTGAGACACCTCTCAGTAAGGGAGATAAACTAATATCAGTGTGTGGCAACATGAGTATTTTTGTGTTATACATATAAATAGTACATAATTCATATCCAGTATAAACAGTTGTATCGTATCTGAATAAAACATGATTTAACATAACATAGTTTAACGTACTAAATTTCTGTATTGAAAAATCATCTTGTATAACCATATCCTACTGAATTATTACTCAAGATAGATAGTTAGTTATTGTCATGTCTTAACCCCCACATGAAAGAGTTGTGTGGCCAGAAGGTAGGACCTAGCAGTGGTTGGCCGACTATGCTAAGTCAAACATAGGTGTGTAAGTACAATGGGCCTGTTCCACCTATACTGGACTACCATGGGAACTACGACACTCCCATAAAGCCAGATCGACTACCATCTCCTGCACTTTATTTGAGATATGTGGTAGCACTAACATAAACATAATTGTGAACATATAGCTACGATACCGTGCTTCGTAAAACTAAACTAAGTTATCCTGGTTCTGATAACATATAGTACATTTCATGATATTGAAACATAGCAGTTTTATATTTCAGAGTAAAACATGACATTATAATATTTTCTTGAATCTTGACATAACATACATGATTACGACGTTTGCGCCATCATATCATAACGTAAAAATCATGACATTTACACCAGCATATTTCATAACGTAAAAATCATGACATTTATGCCAGCATATTTCATAACATAAAAATCACAGCATTTACATCGGCATATTTCATAACGTAAAAATCACGACATTTACACCAACATAATTCATAACATAAAAATTATGAAATTCTTACATTATTTAACATAATATTCTTAAAATCATAGTTCTTGTACTGTTTTTAGGGTTTTCCTGAAATTGTCATAACACGCTTATTCTAGAAAACATAATAATCTAGTAAATCATAATTTCCATATAAAATCATACTCATGCCACACAAATAGGAATAATATTCTAATCATAAAAATATGAGCTGAAATCATACTTTCTTATAAAATGTGTTAAAACCACTTCCCTATTCAACAACAGTATTCCCAAACATAATTCTATAATATACGTATTTTTCTGAAAATAAATGTTGTATGACAATAAATAATTTCATGAAAAATGCTGACTTAATTTATCCCCTTACCTGGTTTACTAAGAGCTCACAATTAAACCCAAATCTACACCCGTGGTGTTCCCAACTCAACACCCTAAAATTTATATTTTCCCCAACAAAACTTCATTATGATTCCATCTACTACACTTTCCTCAATCCAGAATACCAAATACCTTATAAAACTCAAAATAACCAACTTACCCAGATTTTGGGATGGTGCCCAAGTTGGCCTAACCAACAAACCACTCCAGCAGATTTGAAGAGATACTTCCAGGAGTAGCATAGCGGCTTACGATCGTTGAACCGGTGAAGGACAAAGCTATAAATCTAGAGAGAAGGAGGGGAAGACAAAACCTAGAGAGGTAAAGAGTTTGCATGAAAAATTCTTACTGAAATCCTGAGGTTGGTATATTTATAAAATGCGGATTCGTCGACGAGACACGTCACCTCATTGACGAGTCCATGAAGGGAGTTCGTCGATGAACTCGTAACCCTCGTCGATGAAATTCAGGCTCTACTAAACCCCTCTTGATAAGTTCTCGTCGACAAGACACGAGTCCATGTCAACGAGCCCAAGAAGACTGCTCGTCGACGAGCGCTCTGCGTTCGTCGACGAGACCCTACTGAATCCCTTTTTGAAAAATCCTTTTCTCTCCTTTCTTTTATTTACTTAATTTTTATTATTCTTTAGGTCTCTACAAGGGTAGAGTTTCCCATTTACAATCTACTTCTTACCAGGGCAAAATTTAACGCCCCAAACCCAAAACTAGGGTCCGGAGTGTTATTTGAAAAATATCTTTGATATCAAAACTTGTACTTGATTCTAAATCAATTACGCAATGGAAATAATAGCAATACCTCCATCATACTAGAGTTTCTACCTGTATAACCCCAAAAGTATCTTCCAAATAGCCAGTATTCACAAACATTTATACATCTCTGAAAACATAAATATATTACAACCCCAAAAAAACATTATCAAAGTTTATACCCTCTCACTCTCTTACCAAAAATGCTACACAACCCCGAGTTCTCTAAGCTCGATCTCACGGAGGCCCTAAAAAGATGAAATTCAACTATCGGGTGAGACATATCTCAGTAAGGATGGAATACATTAAAACAGTGTGTGGCTAACATGAGGTTTGTGTACAATATGTATATATTCATTATTTTCAATTGAACCATAGTCATAAAACCATTCTCTATTCCTACTCAAACACATGCAAGGTATTTTACCAATGAGATTTCCCAAGGATTAGGGTGATTACCTGCCCATACAAGTAGCACCTCTCTACTCTGATACTTTAAGCAACCATCAGTCACAACTGAAGCATATCAGGGCACTTACCTTACTCAGTAAGCCCTCAGGTAATTAGTGTATCTTGTACTCACACATTCACACAAAATATTACCGGAAGAAGTTCCCGAGAATAGGGAAGATTACCCGCCCATACAAATAGCTTCCCTCTGCCCTAATACGTTATGCAGCCCACAACTACATTTGCTACCTATCAGCGCACTCACCTTTCTCAGAAAGCCCTCGAGCGAAGAGTATACCCCGCCCCAAATACATGTTATAATACAATATATAATACAATTCTTTCTTTACTCTATATATGTTATCTCCATATCATTCATTACATTCATATTCATATTCCAGATTCTTATAATCTATTTCCTTATCATTCTTATCCATATCATTTCCATTTGCCAATTTTCCATATCCGTTGTTCTCATATCTGCCATTCCCCATATTATCCATGGTTAAAATAACAATTATGCATTTAAAACTCTCTGTAGCAATTATCACAGTCATGCTTCCGCCCTATAACGGGTTATGCGGTTCGTAGGCTGGACTTGACTTTGGTCGGCCCACCAGAGCTAAATTAACCACATTCTATAGTTTGTAGGTTCGATTAGTTGCTCCCACACTGGTCTAGACTCCAGGGGGACACTACCCTTCCTAGCACAATTGACCATCCCGTATCCACACTCTATCTAAGACGTGTGGGTGCACTAGCTCCTCCAAATATATCCGCAACAGTAATGTGCCCATTTTCCATTTTGCCCATTTCCGGTCTACCAGAGTTCTCAAACCATACATTGTCATCTAACAATTCCAAACACATGCAAAATATACCATAACACGTTTTATTTCTCAATACATTTCCAGTATTTCCTATATATCATACATATGTCATAGTTCAGCATAGAAATTTCCTTTTACTCATGTCGTACAATTTAACAACATATATTCATAAGTTTACTGAAAAATAAACCAACCCATAATCATTGTTAATATACTAAAAATATACATTTAATTTCTTACACATTTATCCAGAAAATTTGCCATTTTATCTTTCCTTTTGTCATAAATATAACTAGTAACATAGTCCTAGGCTCAGAAATTTACATTTCTAACAATTGGCTTTTCAAAACTCACAAATAAATCATATACATATATACATCAATTTTCCATTTTTACTAGTTAATTTCACAAAAATATTATTTTAATATATTCCCCTTACCTGATTTCTTGAACTACGCCAACAGGAACCCCAAAATGATGCATGCGGCGCTCACCCAAACCCTAAATCAAAAATCCTAGTTTAATCAAATAAACCTCAAATAACCTATTATTTCAGCAGTTTCTCAACCTATAAACCTCAAATAAGCATTTAAACCCCAAAAAACTATGAATCCTAATCTTTACCTCAACTTTGGAGCTATGCTTATAAAGCTTAGTTTAGAAATCTACTCCACTAGATGTGTAGAGAATCTCCCCTAGAACACTGTAGCGGTTTCTGTTTGGCGATTCAAGCTGAATCTGGGCCGAATTTGAAGAGAGAAGGTAGAGAAAACCATTTTAGAGAGAGAAAACGAAGGAGAAATGAGTTTTCTTTGCAAAGAAGCAACTTGGATCCTTTTACACACGATGTTGCCACATGGCGTCGTCGACGAGAAGACAGAGTTCATCAACGAACCACACAAGGGACTTCGTTGACGAGAGGATGGATTCGTCAACGAAACTTAAAATCTGAAATTCACTCACTCGGGATCTCTTCATTGAAGAAGGACTGAATTTTGTCGACGATCCTTAGAAGATCATTCGTTGACAAAGTCGGAAGATTCGTTGATGAAACCTGTTGCCTTTTTTGATGAGAAACAATAAGCACCATGGAAGGATCCATTATATGTTTTAGTTGGGCCTATCATCAGAGTGAGATCCAAGAAGATCAAAGAAATACTTCACGGGCTGATTCAAGATATTTGGGCTTATTCAAAAATGGGGTGCTCCAAGCATGGCCCAAAGAAAATGAAGACTTACTAAACTTAATTCAAGTTTGTGAAGGAGCTAATCCTGCTTAATGGTTTTAATCTCCTTATTAATAATTGTGTGCTAATTCAAATATGGGATTTGACTTAATAGTGTATTGCAAGGCAACTTAGCTTGCATAGGTTTTTAGTAAGTTGTGAGAGTCATTAATGTGTCTAGTAAGTTGGTATATTTAATGTCCTTGTCTCCCATGTTTGTATGGGAATTGTTAAGTATTTAATGTTCTTGTCTCCCATGTTTGTGTGGGAATTGTTAAGTGTTTAATGTCCTTGTCTCCCACACTAGCAATATATATCTCACCATTGTAAGAAGGAATGGAGAGGAAATAAAAATGTGAGGCTTTGAGGCTTTGTTTCTTCTTGGTTCTTTTGAAGAACTTTTCGAACTTATCGGGATTTCCCGTGGCGTTCACCAATGACTTATCAAACGGCTTTCCACCAGCATTTGTGGCGTCTTCCTTATACAAAGGTTCGTGTTTCGCACTAAACAATGGGTTGAGGTTGTATATACCAAAGTTCTTGTTTGTCGTAAACAACGGGTCAAGGTCTACCATTCATATCTATCCAAAAATCTGAATTTTAGCTTTCTTGGGCAAGCATTCCAATATTGTTTGTTGGGTCTCAACGCGTGTCGTTTGAGGTTCGCATCATTTTCCTTTTAAATTTTCCCCTTCTTCCCCTACTACTCATTTATTATTTTATTTATTTTTTCCTAATTATTTTAATCATTACAATTTTTTGGGTCGTTACACAAAGTTTTCCTTTACATTTGCTTTTTACCAGGACGAAGCTTCCCTTTACATCCACTACTCCTAGGCGCAGCTGCCTATCCAGACGATACCCCACATATGGCCCGATTCAGAACCCGAACTCGTAAATACAAATGATAATATAAATTTGAGTACAAGAGATGCTTCTTAAAAAGTTGATGTGTACAATTGAAAAACTATATGCACTCTTAAAAAATATTTTTTCAACAAATAAGTGAGAGTATGGAAAAATAATTTTCTCAATATGATTGACCTTATCAAATATGAGAACCTCCCAAGCAAGAAAATATGAGTGAAATATATGCTCAAGGCTCCCTTGTAAAACTTAAAACATTTTCTCCAAGAGATTTTTCAAAATGAAGAGTGGGAGAAAAATGTTTCTTCAAGATAGATCTTTGATAATTCAAATTGCAAGAAGGCTTTCAAGCAATATATATAAGTATAAATATATGCTCAAGCTCAAGTACTTGTAAACCCCAAAAAAAAATTCCCCAAAAATATTTTCAAAAGAAGAAAGTAGGAGAAATAGAGTTTGATCTTCAAAATGGGTTTGGAAATATGAACAAGAAACAAAATATATGCAAGTATGCTCTAATATGTTTTTTATAACATTTTTCAAGTGTCTTTGGCTTGTATTTATAGGAAAATACCATTTGTAGCCGTTATATGGTCATTGGGGGAAGAAAATATTATTTGACTTTGAAAACTAGTCGTTTTCGATCGTTGGCGTTCAGTTCCTGACACGACTGGTCGACCAGCGCCTTGTACTGATCGACTAGTGACTGGCAAAAATATTTTTGTGCGCACACCCTTTAGTTTTTTTGCCATATCTTTTTCTATATAACTCCAAATTGGACATTCTTGGTATCAACAGAAATCTAAGAGAAAATCTCACAGCTTTCATGTTGAACACTTTTTAAGATAACTTTTCATTTCAAAAAGGATTTTTGCACTTGAAATAATTTTTGCACATTTGTAAAATGATTTTCCATGAAATATAGAGGGCCTAAGGTCAGTTTAAGGTCTTGGTTGAGCTTCAATATAAATCATGAGGAATGTATGTACATTTGAACCCTAATTACTATTACAACTTAAAATAAATGAAATCTTCGTTCTTTTGCTTGTTGGAATATGTCGAGGTGTGATCTTTAAGTGCATTTATGGCTTCCTTTTTGCATCATCATCTGTGCTTCCAAAACTATAAACCTATTCAAACACTCAATGCACAAATGAGATACTATTGTTTGTCATAATCAAAGCAAGAATTGGACTCAAAAGGTCAACAAAACCTTTGACAGTTTTCTTCAAACCAGCTTTCTTATTTTTCCTCAGCATGTTTTCTTTGTACATGTGTTCCACTCGATATGAGTCACATACTACAACATTGTGTATATGTTAAGTTTTCTTATTTATGTTGGGGATGTGGCTTATATTTTGAGTGGAACGCATGTACCATAGGAAAGCATCTTGAAGCGAGGAACAAAGAGAGAAGCTTGCAAGAGGAAAACCATCTACAGTTTGGCCTAATCATCGATAGTTTCACGATAGTCTGCAAAGGAATTGCTCTCGGGTTAAAGCTGTTGACGATTTGGCTAAAATCATTGGTGGTTATGCTCGCACATGTCACGAAATTTCGAATCAGAAATCAGTAGATTGGGAGTTTTTAAAGGATTTTCCTCCAAGAGATTGCTATATAATTGTTTTAGATATAGTAGAAATCTTTTGTACGCATAGGATTAGTATTTAATCAGTATTATGTAATCCAAGTTTGGTAAGCTTGATGTAAGCTTCATTGTGATAGTGAAAAATAGCCGCTACTCTCGTGGATGTTGGGAAATTGCAAGACCATGTAAATTCTTGTGTCTTTGGTTTATTGCTTTCACTTATTCTCATTGTTGAATGATTTCTAGTTTCGTATAGTTCATCTGTAGAGACCTAAAAAATTAAATTAATGAAAATAATAAAGGAAAAAGTAAAGGAAAGAGAAAGAAAAATAAGGGGAAAAAAAATTTTAAAAAAGGGGCATCAGTAGGGACTCGTCAACGAACCCATTGTCTTCGTTGACGAATGTCCTTCTTGGTCTCGTCGACAAGTACACGTGTCTCGTCAACGAGGAGATACCAAGAGCAAAGAGTTTCAGGTCATTAAAGGTTCGTCAATGAACCCATTATCTTCGTCAACAAATGCTATTCTTTAGCTCGTCGATGAGTCCACGTGTCTCGTCGACGAGGACACGTGGATAGCTACCTATATATAGCCACAAATTGATTTTCAGCAAGAATTTTATTTCTCTCCCTCACTTTCTCTCTCTAAGTTCAGCCCTTCCTCCTTCTTTCTTCATTTTAGGCTCCATTTTAGCCCATTTCAACGATCAAGAACCTCCATGATTCTAGGGGTGATTCTTTGCAAGTTGATTAGAGCAAATTATTGATTTGGAGTCCTTGGGCACCACTCCAAAATCAAGGTAAGTAAGTTATTTTAGGGTTTAAATGATTATTTGGAATATGATGATTCAGGAAATGTGTTAGATGATAAATATACTGGGGTTGAGTTGATTGAAATGGGGATAATGCGATTTTAGGGTTTTGAGTTCTGAACGCCGCGGGCATGGTCTAGGGTTTTTCAACAAGCTTCTCAGGAAACGGGTAAGGGGATAGATTAAGTCAAGTATTTTCAATAAATTAATCATTGAATATACAATATTTGATTTAGAATGGTATATATATATATGAATTAGTATAGTTTTTGGGAATACCAATGTTGAATTAAGGAAACTTTGAAAATAGGTTTAATATTATTTTGTCAGCAAAATATGTTTTTTCTAGGCCAAATAATTTGTTACAGAGTAGTACTCACTTGTATGTGGCATGAATATAAATTTTACTGTGAATAATGGTATGTTAGAATATTTTATGAATTCACAGTATAAGCATGATTTGAAGACAGTTTTTAGAAAAACTATAAACTATACATAAATTATATCTTCAGTATATTATGATATTCAGCCGGCGCAGATGTTGTGATATTCAATCGGAGCAAATACTGTGATATTCAGCTGGCACAAATGTCGTGACTAGATATATTTATTACAGATATTCAAAAATATTATTATTATGACCGATTTTACACAGAATCATGAAATAGTGTCATTACAGATTTTATAGAATCATGATATTTCAGCTTGTACAGAATCATGGTTATTTTAGTCTATACGGAATCATGGTAGAACATTAATATACAATCATAGTATTATATAGTATCAGATCCCTAATGGACGAGAACAAATTACAGAGCACGGTACCGTAGCTAGCTAGCCAAATCAGATAGTATAACCCCTATGTGCCGACCCGAGAAGTGTTGCGCAGAGCAGGATGGGCAGGACCAGGTTGGTGATAGTCGACAGTGCAACCATACTATTCAAAAAGTGTTGGGTTGAAGGCCGATTAGCCCCGAAGTGATACGGAGAGCAGGATACCCACTGTGTGCCGAACCTAGAAGTGTTGCAGAGAGTAGGATGGGCGGACCAGGTTGGGTGGGCAATCATGCGTAGTTATGTCATGTTTGACTTAGCCTGGTAGGCCAGCCAGAGTTAAGTCCAGCCCACGGGCCGCACAACTGGAATCATGCAGGTTCATTCATCATATACAGTTATCCATCTAGGGTATAATTTCAATAATATATATATAGCAGATGATTTATATGTATACAAAAATTTAATATGATACAGTATGTTATGTTGATTTATGATTTACTCAGATTTATAGAAAACAGTTTTACATGACTTGTCAAATGCAGTTAAACTATGTACATATTTTCTTTACTTATCAGATACAGTTTATCATGAACAGTATATGTTTATAACACAATAATACTCATATTGCCACACACTGATATTAGTTTATCTCCCTTACTGAGAGGTGTATCATCCCAGCAATACAAACATTTCAGGAAACCCAGACAGACCAGCAGAGTGAGCTTCGAGATAGAGGAGGCTGTTAGTGCTACCATAACTGAAGGGTAAGTAGTTGGGTTGAGATCAGGATGGATGTTTAGGGTATGACCCTAGGATATTTATAGTCCTTTTTGGGATGTACATGTATTTTGGTTACAGTAAAACTCTGGTATTGTTTATAAGGTTAAGTACATCATGGTTTTCGCTACATAGTTGGTATGTACGTATGGACAAGTTTATCCCCAATACCCCTTTAGGTCTGGATTGACTTTGATTATGTTTTATGGTATCAGAGAATTATTATTATTATTATTATTATTATTATTATTATTATTATTATTATTATATATAACAGAATTTTCGGGGTGTTACATCATCGTTGAGTGTTTGCATTATTGTTCAATGATTGTTTCATGAGTTTTTGTGAGGTCTTCCACTACCTTCACTCTGGAACAACATTTGGTATCAAATCGCCAATTGTGCACCAACAATTGGTATTAGAGCTATTAGTTCACAATGGCTAGGATTTCTTCGATGAAGTTCGATGTCAATAAGTTTGATGGAATAGGGAACTTCGAGCTTTGGCAGAGGTGGGTGAAGGACTTGCTAGTGCAGCAAGGTATGGTGAAGCCTCTATATGGAAAGAAGCTAAAAAGCATGGATGACGCAAGTTAGAAGGAGTTGGAAGCAAGAGCTCAGGTTATGTTTGGCCGATGACATGTTGTATCATGTCATGGATGAGGAATCGCCAGTAGTAGTTTAGCTGAAATCGGAGCGCTGGAACATGTCCAAATCATTGACGAACAAGTTGTATCTTAAGTAGAAATTATATTGGCTTAAGATGGTAGAGGGTTCGAACTTGACTCAGCTCATAAACACATTCAATCAGATCATTAGTGATCTAGAGCGACTTGATGTGAAGTTCGAGGAAGATGACAAAGCGTTGATGTAGTGATCCAAAAAAAATTATTAATTAATTATTTATTATTTAATTGAATTAATTAAATTAAGTTATGTGAAGGTTATATATATATATATATATATATATATGCCTAAATGTATAAGGATTGGTCAAATATATATATATATATATATAAGTATATAATATAATATTATTATAATATATAATAAAGTAAAAAAAAAAAAAAAGGAAAGGAAGGTAGAAACTTCCTAAGGGATTTCAAATTGAAATCACCTCTCAGGAGGCAGACTAAACAGAAGTATTGACCTTATAGGTCACACCCAATTTTGATAATGACAAATGCTCTAGTATTTGATAGCTATCAAGTGTATGTGCAGGTTTTTATTAGTAGATCAAGAAATGGCACTTGAAACAAAGCATGAAGACCCTGAAGACTACTTTCATGTTGTAATTCATTTTAACTCAATGAGGATAAGTAATAGTAATTAGGAGAAAAGGTCTGTAATAATTATCTGCATATCATGCATATAGGATATATGGTAAGCTCAGTAAGACCTTAGTGAGACCTTAGGTCCCAACACTTATGCACAAATAAGTCCTAATTATCATTCACAAATCAGGGGATCAAAACTGAGACAAACTGGACTTAAAATGAAAATCATGAAAATCCTATGAGAGATCGGCCGATCGAACCTGTGGTGTTCAAAACACTTCGGGTGTCCGAACAGTTAGGAAGTCAATGGATAGACCTGGTTTCAGGCGACAAAACTAGAAATGAGCATATTGTCTCCAGGAGACCGAACCCTTAAAAGGACACTTTTCACCAACTCGAGCTATCAAACATTTTAATTCAAAACAAGCCCCGGGTGACCAAACACTTAAGTTTGGTTAACAAAACATAGCTTCGGGCACATGAACCACAGACAGGAACTTTCTAACTTTCGTTCAGCCAATCGAACTTGAACTCGGGCACAAAAACCTAAAAAATGGATTTTTTAGCTGAGTCTATTCAGGCAACCAAACCATAGTTCAACCACCTGAAACCTCTCGAGTTACTTAATATTTTATCGTGGTTAAAAGGGTTAAACAGAGTTAATTTTTCTAAATTGATTTAAAACAAATCTAATAATGCCTTACATGTCCTAAACGGTCATAATTTGGCCTTGGTCTATATATATGAGTTCATTTGTAAGGATTAGTAGATAAAGAAAATCATTAGCAAAAATCCTCTCTATTTCAAAATCTTATTTTTCCCAAATACTCTCATTTCTTCATTCCCTTGATACATCTTAGTATTGTGAGAGTTCCTTTTATTGTGCTAGTGCTTATCATATATTGCTAATACTCTCATTGCTTTGGTTGATTATTGATATTGATTTAGGGAGTTTAGTTAAGTTTATCCCACAGATTTGAATATTATAAATCTTGTGTTGGGATAAACTAATAAGCTTAAGGATTCTTGCATTGTCATTGCAATATTCCTAGAGCTATATTTTGTTGTGCAAATATTTTTCACAAGCTATAATATTTTCAAACTACTCTTGTGCTTATTTCATTTAAGGAAAATATTTTGAGTTAGTTTGAATATTTGATTAGCATCTTTGAAACTCTGATTTGTTATTGAGATTTAATATAACTTGTTTCAAAGATATAACTTGATTAGAACACTTTTGAGCATACTTGTTATCACATCTTGTTGAGTGTTGCTTGTACAAAGACACACATCACCGAGCTTACATAACCTATACTGATGATGTCCATGTGATTGATTACATTTGGTACATATCTTTACTGAGAAGCATAATTACTGTACCAGTTATATTATGAAAATATTGTTGTATTCCAGGCGTGGCCTGAGTGGGCAGTAATCCAGTTCGGAAAGGATTGTTTGTAAAGGTTGAGGTCAGCCCTGTGCTAATTGACCTGGTTGTTTGGGTGCTGCTCCACCCATTAAGTGAGCCTTATAGTGGTAATCCTTGTGCTTGTTAGCCAAGACGGGGATGTAGGCAGTTTGTTGAACCTCGATAACATTTCTGGGTGTCATCTTTATTTACAGCTTTCTTGTGCATGCTTGGTTAATTTAATTGTGTAATTTAATTTTCGTTGTATATTTAAATTGATTTAATTTATCTACACTAGATTGACCTTAAGGTTATGTAATATTGCTATTAGGGGATTGACCTAAGGCATCAATTTTGAAAATACCAATTCACCCCCCCCCCTTCTTGGGATTACGGTAAAGCTAACAAGAAGCCCCCCTGAAACGTCTCTCTCTCACATCTCCTCATCGCCGCTCTCTATCTCCATTTCTCTCTCTCCTCATTTCTCAACGGATATTTGGTCGATCGGGAAACGGAAGGTATCATTGGGTTCCTAGCTCCTCCACCAACATTTCTACTGAAGCGGATTTGTCGTGGGAGCGGCATAGGCACCATTCCTAGGGTAAGACAACATTTCCCTATTTTCTCAATTTTCCCTTAAATCTACCACTAAATCAACGATCGGGCACCACCACAAGGTCCTAGTCACCATCGTCGTCATTTTTGCGGGAGTAAATTTCCAATTTGGGTTTCGTAGGTCCCACTCCAAAGCGAGAGTAGGATTTGGAGAATTAAGTAAATTGGTTATATTTGAGGGTATAATTATTTATTTGGAATTTATGGGTCTAGGAAATATTAAAATAGTATTTTATTTAGGGTTGATTTAATGGAACTAGGATTTTTATTTCAGGGCTCGGGTGAGCATTGTAGGTATCTTTTCGGGGTCCCTGTTGGCGTAGTTCAAGAAACTAGGTAAGGGGAAAAATATATATTAAACCATAATTTTTATGAATTTAATGGAAAATCAATTGTGTTATATATACATGTATATGTTTTGGTATGGGTTTAAAATGCCAACCATTTAAATTATGTTTTCCGAGCTTAGGATTGTTTATTAGATACGTATAGTGAAAGATATTTTCTGGATTATTATGCAAGATAAGAAAGGTATATTTTGAGTATATGAATGTTAAATGCAGGTTGGCTTATTTTATGGGGAATACATATATATGAATTTTAGTGCTAAATAGTATGGCATAAGTAAATTGAACCTTGTATGTGACTATGTTATATGTATAAGATGCATGTTATGCCGGAAATGCACTAAAATGAAATGTTATATGGAATATGTTGCATGTGTTTGTTAATGTAAATTATGTTTACGAAAACCAAAAGGGAGTTGTGGATCACGTTTATGACAGCCAAAAGGGTGCTGTGGATTATGCTCATGACAACCAAAAGGGAGTTGTAGATCATGTTAATGACAGCCAAAAGGGATTTGTACAAATAATAGGCAAAAGGGAGCTGTTGTAATTAAAAGAAAATGAGAATGATAAGAAAATATGAAATGCGAACAATGTGAAATGGAATGAGCCACGTAAAGTGAAATGCTATGAAATGGTTAAACTAAGAACATGAACAGTTAAGAATTACAGGATAACGACAGGCAGAATAATGTATTATGGTATTATCAGTATGTATGTTAGTAGAACGTGTTACATTTGGCCTGGGCAAACTCTTTTCCCAAGGGCTTGCTAAGAAATGTGAGTGCCCTGGTAAACCTTTGTATGAATTGTGTGAGTATGAGATTACATCACTACCTAGGGGCTTACTGAGTAAGGTGAGTGCTCTGATATGCTCCAGTTGTGACCTTTGGGTTACCTAAAGTATCATAGCAGTGGGGTGCTAATTGTATGGGCGAGTAATCACCTCTATCCTTGGGTAATCTCGTGGGTAAAATGTCTTGCATGTGTTTGATTAGGAATAGGAAATGATTCAGAAATTATGCTAATGATTTGCAAATGATGAAAATGTATATACTTATGTTATTTACAAACCTCATATTAGTCACACGCTGTTTTAATATATTGTTTCTTCCCTTACTGAGATGTGTCTCACCCGAATATGAACTTATCTTTTTCATGACCTCCACGAGATCGAGCTTAGAGAGCTCGAGGTGTTTGTAGCATTTTTGGAATATAAAAAAGAAAGGGTATATACTTAGCTAATATTTTGGTTTGTATATAAGTTATGTTTTATGTTTTAAGTCTTCTAAGATATGGATGGTTGTGAAATATACTGGTGTTTGTGAATACTGAATGCTTTTGGAGATATGTGTATATATGAGAATATATGAGAATACAGGTGTTGAATAGTTTTTTTAGATTATAGATAGAAATAGTAAACTCTGATATCATATTTGTGGAGATTATATTTATGTTTTCCTCTACGTACATGATATTAGAATGTGAATTATCAGGTAAATGAATGGATTAGTAGCACTCCGGGCCCACATAGAGGGTCGGGGAGAATACATGTGATGAATTGTTATTTTGGATTATAGATAGAAATAGTAAACTCTGGTAGTATATTTGTGGAGATTATATTTATGTTTTCCGCTACGTACATGATATTAGAATGTGCATTATTAGGTAAATGAAGGGATTAGTAGCACTCCGGGCCCACAAAGAGGGTTGGGGAGTTACAGTCGATGCTGCTAAATTCCCTACTTACGTCGCCTACATACAAAAATCTGGTTATGACGCTGACTTAGGGGAATGAAACCTTGGAGTTGGAGGACATCACGAGTGCATTTCTAGTATTCCATCAGAGGAAAAAGGCCAACAATGAGGGTTCATATGGTGAAGGGCTCTGGCAAAGGGTAATCAAGATCGTAGGATAGGTAAGTCCTTGAGCGGATCGAGTGGTAATAAAACTCAATTACAGTCTAGGAGGGGGTTCACTGTTTTAAGTTCAAGAAAATAGGGCACATAAAACTGGAGTTTCTAGAGTGGGAGAAAGGCAAAGTAAAAATTCAAGAGAGTTTGTCAAAATCTTCTAATGCAATGGAAAAAGGAGACTCAAGGAGTAGTGATTGTGAGATGCTTTCTGTTTCATCAGGTTTAGAATGCCTCACGGATTATTGGATCCTAGAATCGGGATGTTCTTTTCACATGACACCCAATAAAGCCTAGTTCACCTCTTACAGATTGGTGAGTTTTGGTTCCAATCTGATGGGAAACGATGTTGTCTGCAAAGTTATCGGAATGGGGGTTGTTGACCCTATGGGTCATACCCTGCTTTGATTATGACAAATACTTCGGTATTTAATGTCTATCAAATTTGTGTGTAGGATAATACTAGTAAGATCATATTGA
Organism: Malania oleifera; assembly: GCF_029873635.1. NCBI lineage: Eukaryota > Viridiplantae > Streptophyta > Magnoliopsida > Santalales > Ximeniaceae > Malania > Malania oleifera. The sequence continues at coordinate 50,172,574 of NC_080425.1, forward strand.
TGGCATGTAGCAACTTGAAGAAGAATGAAGACCCCGACATATTTACTTGTTGTATTTTCATATTCGGGTCTATAATATTTAAATTCAAAAATGTAACGACCTGCTTTTTCATGCCATATTTTTTTAATATATATATATATATATATATATATATATATAATATATAGCAAATCTTTCTGTATTAACTACTGAAAACATCTTAGGCCCTAAGGGAGCACTGAGGAAATTTTGACCACTTTACATTCCTATGTAGCTGTAATCATAAAACTGTAAACTATATTTACAATACCAGAAATCTAGAAAGTCCCAAAATATACATCACAAAAATACCCAGTGACATCAATCAAAAACCCTAGGATCTACCCCAAACAACTAGCACCCAGGAAACACTCACCCTTCCAAAAAGGCAACGCAAGAACCTATCTACCTGCGAGCCTAATCTGCTCACCTTGCTAGATCACCTGAAAAATATTAAGTCACTGGGACGAGATGACGCTCAATAAGAGAAAATATACTATCACTAGTGTGTGGCAACTGAGTTACACATTTAATATACTGATATATATACTAAAACTGTAAAACTGATAGTCTAGTATACCGTACAAATTACATTTATTATAGTTTAAAATACAACTATATATCTGAGTTTTCTAGTTACTCATAATTCTAATATTATAATAAATCTGCTGCTGTACTGTAAATCTGTATTTATAGAAATAGTTGTGATAATACCCTGGGAACTGAATGTCACGATTTAACCCCTCATGACAGAGTTGTGCAGCCCGTAGGCGGGACTTAACTCTGGTTGGCCTACCAAGTAAGTCAAATGAAAACTCTACCAATCAACAATCCGGCCCACTGCAATCTCTCCGAGCACAATAACTAGCCTCTATCTCGTCAAAACCAGCCTCCTTAACCCAAAATACTGGGGAGACTGCAATCTCTCCAGGCACGGTAGATGGTAACCCACACACTATCTAAGATATGTGGTTGCATTCTGATATGAAATAGCAATGGTACCATGCTCTACTATCTGAATCTGACCAAATATTTCCACAGGGTCTGATACTATTTAGTATTGATATATATGTAATTATCTTACTGTTTTTACCATGATTTTGAAATAACCATTACATCTTTAAACTAATCTGCATAATCTATATATCTGGTTGAATAACTAAATAATTGAATAACTGAATAACTAAATAATTGAGTGTTATGGTTCTGTAATCATGGCATTTTGAAAAATACTATAAACTATATTTTCTGGAAACTACATACTAATATCTTCTGCTAATATACTGTAAAACATGATATTTGTAAAATTGTATTAATACTTTATTAAACTATTATGAACTCATGCCACACATTTAAGCGATTAGATTCTCATGCTCTAAAATCTGTAACTCCTGTTGTAATTATAATAATAATAACATTCTGGAAAAATTGAATAATAAGTTGGTATAAATATATATATATATATATATATATATATATATATATATATATATATATATATACACACACACATAATCTTCTGACCTACTTTCTAAAATCCCTAGTGTAGCATATTTCTTTTACCTATCTGACTAGGAGGCTGACCTCCACTCAACTCTTGCACCCTCAGTGTACCAACCCCAAAAACATACATTTACATATACAAATTCTCTAGTAAATCAATACACCCATAATTCCTGAAATTGCCTATTCATAAATTCTTGAACTATAATTTACCTGGGCACCCAAACAGGTACTTGCTGGGGTCTTCAACCCATGATTATAGGGGCCCAAAACACTCTATTCCTGAAAATATGACACCTCAAATTTATTCCACAAAACGCCAGTATATTCTCATAGTATACAAAATATGGCCTCAAATAACACTGGTAATAATGAAAATACCTAAAAATTCACTTACCTAAATTTTGGGATGGTTTCCAAGTTGGCCTGACCAACAAATCACTCCAGCAGATTTGTAGAGAATCTTCCTATGAGTGACATGGCGACTTCGGATCGTCAAACTGGCGAAGAATGGAGCCAGAATCGAAGAGATAAGGAGGGAGAAGTTGTTTTCTAGAGAGAGAGAGAGAGTTTCCCGCGCAATTTTTCATTGAAAAAAATCTGATTTATGCTTACTTATAAACCTGGATTTGTCAACAAGACACGTCACCTCGTCGACAAGTCTATGAAGGGAGTTCGTCATTGAACACGAGTCCCTCATCAATGAACTTCAGGTTCTGAAAACAACCTCTTAGTAAATTTTCATCAACGAGACACTCATCCACGTCGACGAGCCCAAGCAATCGATTCGTCGACGAACGCTTCCTGTTTGTCTATAAGGCTCTGCTATATTCCCTTTTAAAATTCTTTCCCTTTCTCTTTTCTTTATTATTTAATTCCAATAATTATCCGAGTTATTACATTCTCCCCTCCTTATAAAATTTCATCCTCGAAATTTACTATCTGTACCATACACCACTCTCTAGAAAAAAAATTGCCTACTTATTTTATTAATTACCCTCACTTGTGGAGGAGGAATACCGTGGTTACATTCAAGGTCTTGGGAGATTACAAATATACTCAAAAGGAAAATTCTCTCAAAACCAAAACATTACCTATTCTATAAACTAAAGTACAACCACATATATATCACTCTACACTAAACAAACTTTATCTTCATCTAAACAACACTGACTAATACTATATTTCATTATATAAATGTGGGTATTTCTGTCTGATTTCTTCCTCAAGTTCCCACGAAGCTTCTTCTATAGCATGGTTCCTCCACAAAACCTTCACCAATTGAATTTCATTTGTACGCAATTCCTGTGTCTTCCGATCTAAGATCTGTACTAGTGCTTCCTCATAGGCTAGTAAATCTCTAAGCTCTATTTATGCATAACTGATTATGTGGGATGGGTCTGGAACGTATTTTCTTAGCATAGCTACATGGAACACGTCATGTATTCTAGACAAAGCTAGTGGCAGAGCTAGCCTATAGGCAACTGACCCCACTCTCTCTAGTATCTCGAAAGGGCCAATATACCTAGGGCTCAACTTGCCCTTCTTCCCAAACCTCATAACCTCTCTCAAAGGAGCTACCTTCAGGAATACCCGATCCCCCACATCAAATACTAACTCCCGGCGGTGAGTATCTATGTAACTTTTCTACTGACTCTAAGTCTTACTAACTCTGTCTTTAATTAGTCAGACTTTATCATACGCCTGTTGCACCATCTCTGGACCCAAAACTCGCCTCTTGCCTACTTCATCCTAGAAAAGAGGAGAACGACACCTCCTGCCGTACAATGTCTCGTAAGGTGCCATGCCGATGCTGGCTTGATAGCTATTATTATAAGCAAACTCAACCAACAACATAAACTGGGTCCAGCTACCCCCAAAATCTAGCACGCACGCATGAAGCATATCCTCTAATATCTGAATGGTCCTCTCAGTTTGACCATCCATCTGAGGGTGAAAAGCAGTGTTGAATGCTAACTGTGTGCCCATAGCCTCCTGAAAGCTTTTCCAAAATTGTGAAATAAATTAAGGATCTTGGTCTGAGACTATGGATACTAGTACACCATGGACATGAACTATTTCCTGAACATATATTTCTGCCAATCTGTCCATAGAATAGTCGACTTTAATAGGGATGAAGTGAGCGATCTTCGTTAGATGATCAACGATTACCCAAATAGCATTAAACCCCTATCACACTGGTGGTAGCCCAGTAAAAAAAGCCATAGAGACGTGATCCCATTTCCACTATGGAATGAAGAGTGGCTGCAACTGTCCCGCGGGTCTCAATTGCTCAGCCTTTATCTGCTAGCACGTCTAGCACCGCTTTACAAATTCAGCGATATCCTTCTTCATACCGCTCTACCAAAAGGATTCCCATAGATCTCGATACATTTTAGTACTACCTGCGTGTACGGTGTATAGGGATCTATGAGCCTCCTCCAATATAATTCTACTGATCTCGGTATCTACAGGAACACATAATCTAGTACGGAACTATAGAGCCCCGTCATCGGATATGCTGAAATCCTCTTCATGTCCGTTTTGCACTTCCTCTTTCAACTCTGCTAAATCTGGGTCAAAATTCTAGCTAGCTTTAATCCTTTCTTGCAATGTAGGTTGAATGACCAAGTTATCAATGAATTACCGGTGGTCACCCTCTATCAGCTCCATACCTAATCTCTCCAAATCGATCAGAATAGGGTGTTGAATCTCCACTGCTGATAATACTGCTCCCACTGACTTTCGAATCAATGTATCAGCCACCACGTTTGCTTTCCCTGGAAGGTAGCCAATAGTATAATCATAATCTTTAATAAGTTCCAGCCATCTTCTTTTCCTCATATTTCGCTCTTTCTGAGTGAAGAAATATTTTAAACTTTTGTGGTCCGTAAAGATTTCACATATTCCTCCATACAGATAATGCCTCCAAATCTTGAGAGTGTACACCACTACAACCAGTTCCAAATCATACACATGATAGTTCTTCTCATATTCCTTAAGCTGCCTAGAAGCATATGCGATGACCATGTCGTGTTGCATCAATACGCACCCAAGTCTCTTCAGAGACGCATCACTATATATCACAACCCCATCCTCTCCTGATGGAATAGCTAACACTGGGGCAATGACCAACCTTTGTTTCAATTCCTGAAAGCTCTGTTCACAATCATCGGTCCATTTAAACCTCACATTTTTCCTCGTGAGTTGTGTCAGTGGACCCAATAATCTGGAGAAACCGTCAACAAAGCATCGGTAGTAGTCGACCAAACCCAGAAAACTTCTAACCTCTTGGACATTCCCTGATCTCACCTAGCTCACCATTGCCTCTATCTTACTCGAGTCAATTGATACACCTGCCTCCGAGATCACATGACCGAGAAAAGAAACCTGCCTCCATTAGAATTCACATTTCTTGAATTTTGCGTACAGCTTCCTCTTTCCCTCAATGTCTGCAACACTAGCCTCAAATGATGCTCGTGCTCCTCAAAACTCCTCGAGTAAACCAGTATATCGTCAATGAATACAACAACAAACTGGTCCATTAAATCCATAAATTCTGCTGGTGCGTTAGTCAACCCAAATGGCATCTCCAGAAACTCGTAATGGTCGTATCTAGTTTGGAATGCCATCTTCAAAATGTCTTTTGCCCTAACTTTCACCTAATGGTAACCCGACCAAAGGTCAATTTTAGAATAGACCTGGGTCCTCTCTAGCTGATCAAACAAATCATCGATCCTAGGAAGAGGATATTTATTCCTGACTGTCAGTTTATTTATTTCTCCATAATCTATACACATCCTCATGGTCCCATCTTTCTTCTTCATAAATAGAATTGGTGCTCCCCAGGGCGACATGTTAGGCCTAATAAATCCTTTATCCAACAATTCTTGCAATTGATCTTTTAGTTCCCTCAACTCAGCTAGAGCCATTCGGTAAGGTTCTTTAGATACTGGTGCTGACCCCAGAAGAAGATCCATGATAAAGTCAACTTCACGGTCTGGTGGTAAACCAGGTAATTCTTATAGAAAAACATAAGAAAACTCTCTAACCACAGGAATATCTACTTGTTTTAGTTCTTCTTTTGGCAATCCTTTTATGTAGGCAATAAATCCATAGCATTCATCTTGAATCAGTTTCCTCACCTAAATAACTGACACAATTTGTGGCCGAACACACACATGTGAACCAATAAATCTGTATCCTTGCTCAACAGGAGGTCTGAAAATCACTTCTTTCAAATGACAATCAATACTGGCATGATTAACTGCCAGCGTATCCTTACCCAAAATTATTTCAAACCCCTGTATATCTAATATCACAAGATCAGCTTGCAGTACTTTTCCCTGAATAATCACCGAAAAATCCCTAAGTACCTTCCTACATCTCACCACTGATCTAGTCGGCGCAACCATAGTCAACTGAACATCTAACAACCATGCTTCAAACCCAGTTAATTTATCATACCCCGATGAAATGAAAGAATAGGTGACACCTGTGTCAAATAAAACAACAACTTTATATGAAAAAATAGTAAAAGTACATGTAACTACGTCTCCAACTACCTCGTCGACGAGTCTATGAAGGGAGTTTGTTACCGAACACGAGTCCCTCATCGACGAACTTCAGGTTTTGAAAATATCCTCTCAATAAATCCTAGTCGATGAGACACTCATCCACGTCAATGAGCCCAAGCAGTCGATTCGTCGACGAACACTCCCTAATCATCGACGAGGCCCTACTATGTTCCCTTTTAAAATTCTTTCCCCTTCTCTTTTCTTTATTATTTAATTCCAATAATGATCTGTAATAATATACATATCATGCATGTAGGACTATAAGCTCAAGACCTTAGAAAGACCTTAGGTCCCAGCACTTGCACCTAGGAAAGTCCCCACTATCACATATATTATCTGGGGAATCTTATGTTTTAAATTGAACTTAAATGTGCAAAATCCTATGGATTCGGGTGACCAACTTGGCAATACATTTTGCCTCAATGGACCGAACGTTGGACTAAGTTAATAAGTTGACTTAAGTTCGGGCAACCAAACCAAATTGGTTGTAGTGCCTTCAGTCGACCAAACATATATTAATACTTGGTTCAACAACTCGAGCGCCCGAACTTTATGTTCAAAACACCTTCGGGCAATCGAACATATGAGTTCGGTAAATCGAACTTAAGATTGGGTGACCAAATCTCGGACTTTTGGAAAATCGCCTCGGTTCAGCAAATCGACCCTTTCCTCAGGCCCCCGAATGTTTAAAAAACACTTTTCTTCATATGTCTGTTCGGGTGACTGAACCAAGGGTCGGGCACCCTAAAACTCTTGTGTTGCCCTAATTTTTACTGAGGTTAAAAGAGGTAAATCAGGGTTAATTTCTTAAAACTCAATTAAAATAATTTGATAATTCCCATGGTGTCCCCCAACAGTCATAATCTTTCCCTTCTTTATATATATGAGTTCATTTGCATGTTTAAGCAAGGATTAGGGATTTGGATTAGCCAAAAAATCTTCTGTATTTTTTAGAGCAAATTTTTCCTATACTAAGTCTATACTCTCACAGACTACTACCTTCTTGATAATCCAAGCCTTGTGAGAGTACCTAGAGTGATTATACTCCATTCAATCTTGCTCAAAAACTCTCATTGCATTATTTGTTATTTGATTTTCATATTGAGAGTTAAGATTAAGTTTTCCCACTGATTTAATCTAATAAAATCTTGTGTGGGGAAAACTTAGGAGCTTGTGGGTCTTTGCATTCATAATGCAAGACACCTAAGGCTTTTATTTTGTGTGTGCAAAATATTTTTCACAAGCTATTTTCAAATATTTCTTATGCTTGATCATTAAGAAAATATTCTTGAGATATTTTGATTGCTATTGGTTGAAGTCTTTGAAACCCTAGATTGTTATTGAGATATATTTTTATACAAAGTTTCAAAGATTAGCTTATTGATACACTCTGGTGCTAGATTGAATATAGACATTATCTTGAGTGTTGATTGCACACATACACCACTGAGCTTATAGTTCCTATATTATTGATGTGCTTTGATTAATTATCAATTGGAACATATCAGCTTGATTGAGAAGCACAATCAGTATACCCGATTTGTATTGTTTTTCAATATTTGTTGTATTCCAGGCGTAGGCCTGAAGAGGGAGACTAGCCCTGGTGAATAGTCCAGAAATGACTTAGAATTGGTTAGGAAAGTTAGGTGCACCATCCTGGTAAGGTGTTGTATTAGGTGCCGCTCCACCCATTAAGTGAGCCGTAGTGAAATTCTTGGGCTTGCGAGCTAAGGCGGGGACGTAGGCAGTATTGGCCGAGTCCTGATAACATATCGTGTGTCTACTTTAATTTTCAGTGCTTTGTATTTATGCACATGTATGTTATATTTAATATATTGTGAATGTTGCACATGATTTAATTTCCATATATCATTATCTTTGTAAATGGTATATGATTAGAAAGACCCTAGGTTGTGTAATACTATTGCTAGACTGGTTGACTTAGGAAGAAATTTTTAAATCTCCAATTCACCCCCCTCCCCCTCTTGGGATTGCACCAAAGCTAATAGAGGTATCAAAATCAAGATGTGTGATAGTGTGGTAAGGACATTACGTGGTGTAAGGCATGTACCTGATCTACGGAAGAATGTGATATCATTGGGCACTTTGGATTGTAACGGGTATAGTTGCAAGTCTAAAAGTGGGACAATGAAGGTGTGTAAAGGCGTAATGATGGTGATGAAGGAATAGAGGTTAGTAGGGAATCTCTATGCACTACTGGGTAATACGGTTGTAGGTGGAGCTGTAGCTAAAAGTTCTGAGTTAGGTAATACCGTTTTGTGTAAAACAACAACACACAAAACGAAGGGTATTCTTAGCTATATTATTTTGGATGTTTGGGGACAAGTGAGGGAAGCATCACAAGTTGGACATTGCTACTACATGATGTTATCATGAAAGGTCTGGGAGTATCTCATGTGACACAAGTTAGATATGTTTGACAGGTTTAACTTGTGGTTGTGGTGGAGTACCATACTGGGAGAGAGTTCCTCAAGTCATGCATTGGAGCTAAGCATGATGGTGTTCAAGAAGTTTTGTGAGCATGGCAGGGCTTGTAAGGTACTTCTTGGTAAAGTTAGAAAGTATGGCAGATTTCTTGATTAATTAATCGCTAAGGGTATCACTAGATAAGAGAGTTACAGGATAGGTATGGACATGTTATGCGGTAGACTTCTCTAGTTTAAGAGAGTTTGGAGGTCCAGCCATATACGTTTCTAGTGACGTGGGATCTAAACTTGGTATAATGTCTAGACGGTACATCTTTCTAGGGTATAAGAAAGATAGGTTCAAGTTGGGTGATCTAATGGCAAATAGGGTGGTGATCGGTGAAGCCATGGTTTTATGTGTTAAAGTCATGATGATGCGTACTCAAGTAGATGAAGAGAAATAGGTGTTAAAAAACTGCTACAGCAATGAGCATGTTGTGCAGGTGGAGTTGGAGACTTGGGGTAGAAGTGCAAAAAGTTCTAGCTCAGGAGACTTGCAGTATCATAGTATAAACTAGAGCAAAAAGGAGATTATGATGCTGGTGGAATTATAGATTCAAGGTAGAGATAACATTGATCATAATGCAGGGAGTTCAAGCTTGGGAGACCAACAATATCAGAATGAGCTTAGATGCACTATCAAGCCACCGCCCAAGTATAAATTTGATGATTTGATGTCTTATGTGTCCATTACAACTAGGAAGGATCCTACTACCTTTCAGGAGGTAGTGCACGGTCAGGAGAAGGATAGGTGGATAGGTGTCATGGTGGAGGAGATGGAGTTACTGTGTAAGAATCAGACGTAGGGCTTGGTGGAGCTCTTAGAGGAGGAGAGGGAGATAGGATGTAAGTGGGAAATTATTCTATTGTTTTATGTGAGTGATATGCCAATTGTTGGAAAGGTTCTAACTGAGGTAAATCAGTCGAAAACTCTATTGAGAAAGTAATTTGACATGGAGGCTTTGGGTGTGGCTAAGAGGATTCTTGGGTTGGAGATTCACAAGTATAAAAGTACACGGAGATTGGGATTATCTCAGGGTGGCTTTGTGGTCATAACCGTAAAGAGATGGTGGTTATCTTAGGGTGGTACACCGGTTGTGAATCAAAGTAAATAGTATACCACTTAGTACTCAAGGACGAACGGTGATGTTTGGGACATGTCAAAAGTTTCCTATGCTAGTGCAGTGGGATACTTTGATGAGCAATAGAGTGATCTGTTAGTTGTGAGATTTGTCGATGCAAACTACACAAGGGACTTGGATAATAGGAGGCCTACAACGGGGTATGTTGTGGGAAGGCCTAATTGTTGGAAGTACAGGGTGCAGTCTCAGGTCGCACTGGTTACAATTGGATTAGAGTACTTGGGAGTGGTTGAAGCTACTATGGTAGCATTGTGGTTTATAGGATCGTTCAAGGAGTTGAGTATTCAGCTAAGTTGAGCTCCAATTACCTCAAACAAGTTCAAGTGTCGCTTTGACTTGGTTTACTTCTCCAAGTGTTATACGGGAGGCGGTCTCAGTCTACTGGCCAAGGTGGAACAGCGGGGTTAGGCTTTTGGTTTTCTCCTAAGTGGTGAATATTCACCAAGGTGGAGATTGTTGGGGATGTGACACATATTTTGAGTGGAACGCATGCACTAGGGGAAAGCATCGTGAAGCGAGGAAGAAAGAGAGAAGGTTGTAGGAGGCAAACTGTCTACGATTTCGCCTAACCGTTGACAGTTTCAGGATAGTCTGCAAGGGAATTGCTCACAGGTTAAAATCGTCAACAGTTTAGCTGAAATCGTTGGTGGTTACGCTCGCACACGTTATGAAATTTTGAATTAGAGATCAGTAGATTGAGAGTATTTGGAAAATTTTCCTTCGAGAGATTGCAATAAAAGTGTTTTAGATATATTAGAAGTTTTATGTACACATAGGATTAGTATTTAATCAATATTATGTAACCCTAGTTCAGTAAGCTTGATGTAAGCTTCATTGTGATAGTGAAAAATAGTCGCTGCTCCTGTTGACGTAGGCAAATTGCCAAACCACGTAAATTCTTGTGTCTTTGATTTATTGCTTTCGTTTATTCTCATTGTTGAATGATTGCTAGTTCTGTATAGTTCATTGTTAAGTGCTTACGTTACTTGCTGTGTGATTATTTCGTGAGTTTGTGTGAGGTCTTCAACTACGCGCACTTAGGAACAACAATTGGTATTAAAGCACCAATTTTGCACCAACAATTTATATACTTTTTTTCCTTGCCTATGTTTGCATGTTTTTTCATAAATTAAACCCATAAGGAATTTTTCTTCAATCTCAAAAGCTATGTCTTTGCATCCCTTTGAGTATTGAAAGTGGGAGGTATTTGCCTTATGTAAGTCCGCCCCAAAGTTCAAGTTTAGGTAATGAGCACCTTTTAAAATAAAGAAAAATTTTAAGTGAATAACCCTTGAAATTATCATCGACAATTGTGTCTTTTGAACACTTTTGAGGATTCTGAAGTGAGGGTAGTGAAAAGTAAGGTGAACTCCCAAGAGGGGGGGGTGAATTGGGTTTTTAAAATTTCTTTGCTTGCTTTGTATTTTAAAATTCCTTAGTTAAATTTTAATCCCAACAATATATACTTTCAGCAATTTACTAATAACCACAATACTATTGATAATCAATTAAGTTCAACCAACATTCAATCTCAAGTTCAAATCTTTGATATTGACACTCAGCTATTAAATTCCAAAAATCATATTAGGATAGTTCAAAAATAAAACTCAGATTTCAAATTCAAAAACTCAGATTTTATTCCTTTACTCCAATCAATATAATTTTCAAATATTTTATTTTTTAAAACTTTTAATTTTAAAATACCTTGCAGTTGTTTTAATATTCAAAATCAGAACTTTGATGAATTTATCAAACCAACCAACTAGCTAATGTGTGCTGAATTTAAATATGCTTTAGAATCAAGATTTTAGTACTTCTAAACGTTTAGCAAAATATAAATATCATACACGCTTTTAATATCTTTGCAGAATTTAAAGAGATTTAGGGTAAACGAGAGAGATACTGGATTTTTATAAGGTTCGGCCAGCAACCTACGTCCTTGCCTCAAGCAACCGACGTGAGGATTTTCCTTTCCAACTTTCTTCAAGACCAAATTATCACCTCTCCGTATCAAGTGGAGATCCCCCTGTAACAAGAATACCCCTTCTCGTTAGCCAACAATTCAACAACCCTGAATCATCAAAAACAACAAGAGAAAAACAAGAAACAATCTTGTGTACAAGACAAACTCTCAACAAGAGCAGATTAGTACAATTTAAAAACAATATACTTCAATCAAAATCAATATAGAAAGATGAAGCTCAATGTAAATATCATCGGGGTTCTTTAGATTGTAAAACTGAGTTAGAGCACAAGAACCGTAAGCTTTAATTCAGCAAGTACTGAGCAATATCTTTCAGCAAAGTATTTTGCAAGAACTCTTTGAAAGTACGAGAATTTGATCAAAGTTGGTGTATTTAATCTTTTGGTTTAACGTGTATTTTTAGATAAAAAAATTAATTTTCGTATTCCCCAAGTTTCTTGCAGTGTTTCCCAAGTTTTCACAAAATTTGGGGACCAAGTAATCAGTTTTGGAAACTTTCCCTCGTTGTTTTAAATTTGAAAAACCGAAGGTCATTCGACTGAGACTAACAAGGTCAATCGCCTAATCTTTTATAGAACAACAAATTTTGAAAGTCAGTGTAGTGTTAGTCGCCTGATCCTGAATGGTCAGTCGCCTGAGCTTTTACTGTTCAGTATATTTCAAAAGTCAGTATTGAGTTAGTCAACTGATCTTATAAGGCCAGTCACCTGATATTTTATAATTCAGATTATTTTACAATTCCAGTGTTGAGTCAATCAAATGATCAACCACCATCATCACCTGAACTTACAACTATTTTGAGTTTCCAAAAATTTTGATTTCAACATTTTATCCCTTTGATTTTGAAAAACTTAAATGAAACTTATTTAAAAACATTTTCTGGGGTTTTCAGAAACTGGTCTCTAAGTCAATAATGTTTCCTAAGAGCTTCAACCTTTTATATTGAATTTTGCAAAGTACTTACAAAAGACTTCCTAAGGATTATGACTTTCTAATCACTAAGTCTTCATGTATAGCTTCCATTCCTCATGTTAGCTTGTCTTCAAGCTTTAACAGTTTTTAGCTATATAAGATCTTGTAGCATTAAGTTCGAACTTTTAACATACTTGTCAAACACTTGATATTGATCACTTGAGTCACTTGATCTTGATCTTAAAAACACTTAAGTCACCTGAAACTTTATTTAACCAAATATGTTAAGTTCCTTTGATTTGTTATATCATTAAAACATTATTTTAAACCTTGTAAGGCCAACAATCTCCCTTTTTTTTATGATGACAAATAAGGAGCAAAAAATGAGTAAGCCTTAAAAGGCTCCCCCTTACAATAAGTATCAACTTAACAATATTCATATATCATGAAGGCATACTGAGTCAGTGTTTATGTCAAAGATCAATGTCAATATCATGCTTAGTTAGCAAGATCAATGCTCAGATTTTGCAATGTGTTGTTAAGCCAATATTTATCAAGTTATAGTCAGATTTATATACTATGTTTCATATTTAATGCTCAATTTTTCTTATCTTAGTTTTTCACAAAAAAATTCTCCCCCTTTTGACATGAATCAAAGAGAGGTGTGACAATAAACACATATAATCCAAAACATAGAGCAGTTATTAGCACAAAAGCAACATGTTGTAATCAAGGAGTCCAAAAGCAACATGAGAAACATCCAAGAATTACAAAACAAATGTCTGAAATACAAATTTAAAAAAAAAAATATTTAAGTTTCTACAACCGTATCTTCATCTTCAGTTCCTTCTTCCTCTTCTTCATTATTTTCATCTTCTTCTTCATCTCCTTCTTCTTCAATGCCTACTTCACTTATCTCCATAGGATCTTTTCCTCATGAAGAACCATCCATATGTTGTTCAATACGACCAAGCCATTGATCCAGTGAAGAATAGTTAGCCTGAAAAGCAGCAAAGTTATCCTGAAGAGTTTGAAAACCAACTCTTATTTCACCACTAAAATCAATGGATTGTTGATGGTAAGTTAAAAACAAAGATGGTGCATCATCAGTTGTAGGAGCAAGGTGTTGTTCTGGTTGCGGAACTGGTTGGTATTGATCCTGAGCTTGTAGGCATCTACGATTAAACTTTGGAAACCAACCTTGATCTAGTTTTTCATAACCCATTTGCTTAAGTGTAGTAGAGGTGAAAAGATCATAATGGGTACGCTTGATGAACAGGTCAGATGGAGAGGTTATATTGAGATGAGCAAATATGAGAGTCAAAATCCCTCCATAAGAAAGACTTACTTGACAGTCTTCTATGCGAGAGATCATCCATTTGAGAATCAAACTTGGTAAATCAAGCTTCTTTTCTTTAATTAAGCACCACATGACAAAACAGTCCAAATATGGCATGTAGTCATAAGAACCAACTTGAGGCAAGATGTCGTATGTGATAAACTTCTGTACGATCTATGCCTGAAGATTTAGGTTCTTATACAGTGGAGGATGACCAAAATAGACTAGTTCCTCAGTCATGATTAGTGGCAAAAATTCTTCAGTGGTGAAACCTTGTTCCATGGTCCAAGATTGTCCAAATGTTGGACATTGAAATTCACCTTGTCGAATATTGAGAATCGTTACCAAGGTCTGTGGAGTGAAAGCAATAGATTTTCCTTTGATTTGGGTAGAGATTAACCATATTAGCATAGAAAATCTTAACCAAGTTCGGATAGAGTCCTTTGGCTTGATAAGTAATAAACTTCTTCCATCCTACATTTTTAAACATGGATAAAATGTCGGGAAATTATTCTACAAAGAATGTTGTGTCCAAAACCTTACCGAGAATAGGATTAGTTGAACGAATATGCTCTCTATATAGCAGCTTTGCATAAGGAGTTACAAGCCATTGCTCGATATTGTTGTCATCATTTCCTGAAGTAGAACCATGATTTGTCATTTGTTTTGTTCTTGGAATTTTGAAGAAAATGAATGGTGAAACCCTTGAAGATCATGAGAGAATGATGTAAAGAGATGTTCTTCAAAGTTTAAACGAAGGATTTTAAGTGATGGAGGCACTTGGGATCAAAGGAGAACAGGTGGAGGAGAAGAGAGAAACAAGGTCAGGTGACTGGGGTTTTGTAAAGTTAGGGTTTCACGCACTTGAAGTATTTAAAACATCGCTAGTTAGTCAACTGACATCGAGGGTCAGTCACTTGACACTTTTAGCTCATTTAAATTTTCCCAGACAGTTGTGATTCAGTCGACTGAGGCTCAAAGGGTCAGTTGCCTGACTTTACTGATCCCGAAATACTAACAAAGTTAGAAAGGGTTCAGTCGACTGT
Organism: Malania oleifera; assembly: GCF_029873635.1. Classification (NCBI taxonomy): domain Eukaryota; kingdom Viridiplantae; phylum Streptophyta; class Magnoliopsida; order Santalales; family Ximeniaceae; genus Malania; species Malania oleifera. The sequence goes on from NC_080425.1 coordinate 50,187,581, forward strand.
GCCTTATGTTTTAGTCGCCTAACCTCACTTGCCTTTCAATTTCTATGTAACAATCCTAGTTCTCTTCTTATAGATATAAATCTAGCTTCTGGAAGAGGTTTGGTAAAAATATCTTCCCATTGGTTACTTGTATTCACAAACTCTAAAATAATGTCTTCTTTTTGCACATTATCTCTTAAGAAATGATTTCTTATGTCTATATGCTTGGTTCTTGAGTATGATATTGGATTTTTAGAGATATTAATGGTGTTGGTATTATCACACTTAATAGGTATAGTTGACTATTCCAACTTAAAACCTTTTTAATTGTTGCTTCATGTAGAGAGATTGTGCACAATAGCTACTTGTTGCCACATACTCAACTTCAACAGTAAACAAGGCTACTGAATTTTGTTTCTTGGATAACCCAGACACAAGAGATCTTCCTAGAAAGTGACAAGTACCACTTGCACTTTTTCTAATCAATTTTACATCCAACATAATCTGCATCCGAATAGCTAATCATTTCAAAGTCCGTGTCTTTAAGATACCATAGACCCAAGTCAATAGTACCTATTAAATATATTAAGATTCTTTTCATGGCTATTTGGTGAGATTCCTTAATGGCTGCCTAAAATCGAGCACACATGCATACAGTAAACATTATGTCTGCTCTACTAGCTATCAAATATAGTAGACTTCCTATCATGCCTCGGTAATACTTCATATCTACCGATTTTCCTTTTTCATCCTTGTCAAGACTTATAGACATACTCATTGGGGTTCCTATTGGTTTACTACTTTCCACATCAAACTTCTTAAGCATATCCTTTATATATTTTGATTGATTTATGAAGGTTCCATTTTTAGCTTGCTTAATTTGAAGTCCTAGAAAGTAAGTTAATTCTCCCATCATACTCATTTCAAATTCATCTTGCATACACTGTGCAAAGTCTTTACATAGATCTTCGTTTGTAGCACCAAAGATGATATCATCCACATAGATTTGAATAATAAGCATATCTTCATTGTTAGATTTAATAAACAGTGTATTGTCCACTTTACCTCTAGAAAAGCCTTTATCCAATAGAAATCCACTCAACCTCTCATACCAAGCTTTAGGAGCTTGTTTTAGTCCATATAGTGCTTTTGTTAATCTAAACAAAGTATCATGGTTATGAATATCCTCAAAACCTGGAGGTTGTGCCACATAAACTTCTTCATTTATAAATTCATTTAAGAATGCACTCTTCACATCCATTTGATATAGTTTAAATTCTTTGTGAGATGCATAGGCTAACAACATTCTTATGGCTTCCATTCTAGCTACGGGAGCAAAGGTCTCATCATAGTCTATTCCTTTTTCTTGATTATATTCTTGAGTTACAAGTCTAACTTTATTATGTACTACTATACCGTTTTCATCCTTTTTATTCCTAAATACCCATTTGGTTTCAATTAGCGAATGATCAGTGGGTCTAGGAACTAAATACCATATTTTGTTTTTTTCAAACTGATTTAATTCTTCTTGCATAGCTAATATCCAAGAAACATTACTTAAAACTTCTTTTATATTCTTGGGTTCCTCTTGAGATAGAAACGCGTAATGATTACATAGATTTTTTAATGAGGATCTAGTGGACACACCACGTGAAGGTTCACCAATGATTTGGTCATTTGGGTGATTTCTTAAAAACTTCCATTCTTTAGGTAGTTCAAATTTATCTGTAGGTCCATCAACTGAGGTTGATTCATTGTTCTCATCTTTAATTTCTTTTATTTCTAAGTCTTTTAGTTTTTGTATTGTTTCAGCTTCCTCAATATCAATTGTTTTAGTGAATGAATTTGCCTCATCAAAGGCTACATGTATTGATTCTATGATCATGAGTGTTCTTTTGTTGTAGATTCTAAATGCTTTACTATTTAATGCATACCCTAGGAAAATTCCTCTATCTGATTTTTCATCAAATTTTCCAAAGTTTTCTTTATCATTTAGTACAAAACACTTACATCCAAATACATGAAAGTAAGATATGTTAGGTCGTCTTCCTTTCCATAGTTCATAGGGAGTCTTATCTAGGCTTGATCTTTTGGAAACTCTATTCATCACATAACATGCAGTATTTACCGCTTCAGCCCAAAAATACTTAGGTAATTTATGCTCATTAAGCATGGTCCTAGTCATAGACCTATTTTTCCTTTTAACAACTCCATTTTGTTGCAAAGTTCGAGGTGCTGAAAATTGTGATTGATTCCATGTTCATTACAAAATTTATCAACTTCTTTAAATTTTCTTCCTTGATCACTTCTGATATTTAGAACTCCATACCCCTTTTCATTTTGGAGTCTTTTGCACAAGTTAATTAACATCTTGCAAGCTTCATCTTTGGAAGTTAAGAAGAGTGTCCAAGTAAACCTAGAGTAGTCATCAACGATGACAAAAGCATATTGCTTTCCTCTTAGACTCTACGTTCTAGTAGGGCCAAATAAATCTAAGTGGATAAGTTCTAAGGGCCTATTAGTGGAGATGTGTTTCATCTCTTTAAAACTAGTCTTACTTTGCTTTCCAAGTTGGCAAGCATCCCAAATTTTGTCTTTTACGAACATTGTGCTAGGTAGACCTTTGACTAAGTTCTTTTTAGCTAGTTTGGATAACAGGTCCATTGTAGAGACCCAAAGAATTATAGTAATTAAATAATAAAAGAAGTGGAGAAAAGGATTTTTCAAAAAGGGGTTTCAGCACTGTCTCGTCAATGAGTGCAGGGTTCTCGTCGACAAACAGGCTTATTGGGCTCGTCAACGGGGACATGTGTCCCATTGACGAGAACTTACCAATAGACTGTTTTCAGGGTCTAAAACTCGTTGACGAGGAGAAGGTGTTCATCGACGAAACTCCTTCTTGGACTCGTCGATGAGGAGTTGTGGCTCGTCGACGAGGCCACGTGGACAAGCATTTTATATAAGGTCAAGAACTCCTTTTTCCTACGAGAAACATATAGGATTTTTTTTTTGGCTTTCTCTCTCTAACTCCGTCCCCTCTGCCTTCTCTTTAGAAATTCAGCCTCATTTCACGCCTGTTCGATGATCTGAAGCCGCCACGATACTCCTAGGAAGTTTCTCTTCATATCTAGAGGAGTAGATCGCTGGTTAAGCCAACTTGGGCACCATCCCAAAATTTAGGTAAGTTAGTTATTTTAATATTTATTATGGTATTTGGTATTTCTAGGCTGAGAAAAGGTATTAGATGGGTTTATACTAAAGTTTTATTGGGGGAAATGTAATTTCAGGGTGTTGAGTTGGGAACACCACGAGTGCATGATAAGTTAATTTGTGGGCTTTTCAATAAGCCAGGTAAGGGGATAAACTAAGGCAGTATTTTTCATAAAATTATTTATTGTATTACAACATTTATTTCATAAATTATGTATGTATTAGCATAGTGTTTGGGAATACTGCTATTGAATAGGAAATATGATTTCAGATTAGATTTTATGCACAAAAGTATTATTCATACTTGTGTGACGTGAGTACAATTTCCGTGAAATTATGTTGTACCAAAATATTATGATTTTTCTAGAATAAGCATGTTTTATTCAGTTTTCAGGAAAACCATGAAAACATTATAAGAACTATGATTTTATGAATATTATGTAAATCAGTACAAGAATTTCACGTTCAGTACGTTATGTTATGTTGGCCCAGATGTCATGATTCATGTTGGCTTAGACGTCATTATTATGTATGATATGCAATATTTCATGAAATATTAACATGTTAGATATTGTTATGATTATGAAACAGTTATATACCAGTATATGAAACATACTGTAACGACCTACTTAATTTACCATAAAATTTATTTTTCATAATAATATCCAATATAATAACTCTGACAAATCATAACCAACCTGGACCCATGGGTACCAGAGATATACCTAAAATATAACACGGATACCTAAGCAACAAGAAACGTAAAATCATATACATATCAAATTACCAATCAACACAATACCAGAGTTTTACTACAACTGTCATATACATACACATACCCCAAAATACCAAAAGTGGCCTAGTGTCACCACCCAAAAATCTGTTAGACCCTAGCAAAAAGACTTACCCTTCAAACAGGGTAGAACAACTAAACTCTAATGCTACGGAACTCTATCCGCTCTTCTATCTGGGGCTCCTAAAATATTTATATAACTGGGGTGAGACACCTCTTAGTAAGGGAAATAAACTAATATTAGTGTGTGGCAACATGAATATTTTCGTGTTATACATATAACAACAGTACATAAATCATACTTGATAAACCAATCTGTAACATATCTGGGAAAAAATATTTTATCATAACATGGTATAACGTACTGAATTTCTTTACATATAAATCATCTCATATAACTATACAAGAGAAAACATCTTAGATGGATAGCTGGCTGGTGTCATGTCTTACCCCCACATGACGGGGTTGTGTGGCTCGAAAACGGGACCTAGCAATGGCTAGCCAACCACGCTAGATCAACATAAGTCTATAAGTATGATGGGTTTGCTCCTCCTAGTCCAGACACCATAGGGATACCTGCGCTATAATAAACCACATCGACTGCCGATCTCCCACTGCCCCTTACGGCAAGCGATAGCACTAACATAAACATGATCGTAATCATATAGCTACGGTATCGTGCTTCGTGAAAGCCTAAACCAGGCCAACTAGGTTCTAAGAGCATATAATATACTTCCAAATAATGATACATGGCTATTTCATAATAATATTTGTCATGTTAATATCTTCATAAAAATTTGCATAACATAACATATAAAATTCACGGCCCTTACGCCGGTATAGCATATCATAAAACCTTCGGCCCTTATGCCAATATTTCATATAAATCCTTGGCCCTTATGCTAGCATATCGTATAAAATCTTCGGCCCTTATGCCAACATATCATATAAATTCCTTAGTTTGGAAAATCCTTGTATCATTTTAACATTTTCCTGAAAGCAGTAATAACATACTTATTTTGTAAACATAATATTTCATCATCATAATTTTCATGGTAAATATTACTCATGCCACACAAAAGAGATAATAATCTTATTTCTAATATTATACATGAAATCCTTATTTCTGATCAACGGCATTATTTCCCACATGATTCTACAATATACATATTTATCTAAATTTAAATGTTGTAAAATAATAAATATATTTTCATGAAATCCTAACTTAGTTTATCCCCTTACCTGACTTCTGGAAAGCCCCTAAAATGACCAGTCTGCACCCGCAGGGTTCCCTATTCAATACCCTGTAAACAACATCGCCCCGAACAAAACTTCATTATTTCTTCAAATACTACCTTTTCTCCAACTATAGGAAAGTCAAATACTAAATAAAAAGCCTTACCCTGAACTTGGGATGGAGTCCAAGTTAGCCTTACCAACGATCTACTCCAGCAGACTTGAAGGGAACTTCCCCAGGAGTAGCGTGGCGGCTTCGGATCGTCGATCTGGCTAAGAATGGACCCAAAATCTTAGAGAGGAGTGGAGGACAAAAATGTAGTGAGAGAAAGTGATGCTTGCAAGTTTCTGTGCTGAAATATGGATTTGGGGCTACTTATACACTTGCCCTCGTCAACGAGACACGTCACTTCGTCGACGAGGACATGAAGGTAGTTTGTCGATGAATGCTTATTCCTCATCGACAAAACTTAGAGCCGAAAATAGCCCCTCGGTATCTACTTATCAATGAGATGCGTGTCCCCATCAACGATCTCATCAAGCGTGATCGTCGACAAACATGCTGCGATCGTCGATGAGACCCCTGTTGAATTCCATTTACAATTTCTTTTTCTCTCCTCCTCCTATTATTTAATTAATATAATTCACCGGGTCTCTACATTCTCCCCTCCTTATAAATATTTCGTCCTCGAAATTTTACTATCCATATGATTCACTATCCCTTAAAGGCAAACAGTCTACTCATTTTATTACATACCCTCACTTGTGACAGAGGAATACCGTGGTTACATTCAAAGTTCTAGGAGATTACATATATAAAATAAAATTCTTCCAAAACCAAAATACTACTCACTAACTAAACTACTGCATATATTGACTAACCTGCAAAAGAAACATTACATAATTACTTACTCTTTTCTTGTTTATAACTAAACTTCACTGAATAAATATGGATATTTCTGCATTATCTGTTCCTCGAGCTCCCAAGAAGCTTCTTCTATTATGTGATTTCTCCACAGGACTCTCACTATAGGAATCTTCTTATTACGTAATTCCTGTTCTTTCCTATCCAGAATCTATACTGGTACCTCCTCATAAACTAGTGAATCACTAAACTCTAATTTACCATAACTGATTACGTGAGAAGAGTCTGGGACGTATTTCCTCAACATGGATACATGGAATACGTCGTGTATCCTTGACAACACAGGTGGTAAAGCTAACATGTAGGCAACCGGCCCCACTTTTTCTAGAATCTCGAACTGGCCAATGAACCTAGGGCTAAGTTTACCTTTCTTCCTAAATCTTATAACCCCTTTTAACGGATCTATTTTCAAAAACACATGAGGGCCGATATAAAAAATGGATCTATTTTCAAAAACACATGAGCGCCGATATCAAACTTCAATTTCCTACGGCGGGTATCGGTGTAACTCTTCTGTCGATTTTGAGCTGCACTAATTCAATCTCTGATGAGCCAGACTTTATCATATACCTACTGCAATAGCTCTGGCCCCACAACTATATAAAGGAGAACAACATTTCCTACCATAGAGTGCCTCAAACTAGCCATGCCAATGCTGGCTTGATAATTGTTATTGTACGCAAACTCTACCAGCGGCATAAATTAGGTCTAACTAACCCTAAAGTCCAGCACGCATGCCCAAAGCATATCTTCTAATATCTGAATCATCCTCTCAGTCTACCCGTTTGACTGAGGATGGAATGTCGTACTAAAAGATAACTGAGACCCTAAAGCTTTATGTAAGCTTCTCCAAAATCGTGACATGAAACATGGGTCTCGATCTGACACTATAGACACATGCACACCGTGAGAATGGACTATCTCCTAAATATAAATCTCTATCTTTCTGTTAATGGAGTAGCTGATCTTGATGGAAAGGAAATGGGCGGTCTTAATCAAACGATCTACAATCACCCAAAATGCATTTTGGCCATGTAATACAGACAACAACCCTGAAACAAAATTCATAGATATGTGATCTCATTTCCACTCTAGGATAAAAAGTGGCTGTAACTGGCCTACTGGCCTCTGGTGCTTAGCTTTTACCTTTTGGCACATCAAACACTGTGCTACATACTCAGCAATCTCTCTTTTCATACCACTCCACCACTAAGACTCCCGCAGATCCCTATACATTTTCGTACTACCAGGATGAACTGTATATAAAGATCTGTGAGCCTCCTTTAAGATGGTCTTTCTGATATCAACATCAGCAGGAACACATAATCTAGAATAGAACCGCAAAGCCCCTTCATCTGTAATACAAAATTCTTCTCCCTAACCACTCTATACTCTGACCATTACCTTTGCTAATCCTAGATCCTCCTTCTGAGTAGCTTTAATCCTTTCCTATACAGTAGGATGCACCACTAAACTAGCAATACATGCCTGAGGATCACTCTTAACCAACTCTATGCCGAGTCTCTGTAGATCCATCATGATCAGATACTGAAACTCCACAGTTGCCAGCGCTAGTCCCACAGACTTCCTGCCCAGCGCATCAGCTACCATGTTTGCTTTTCCTGGGTGGTAACTGATAGTACAATAAAAATCTTTAATAAGCTCCAACCACCTTCTTTACCTCATGTTATGTTCCTTCTGAGTGAAAAAAGTACTTTAAACTCTTAAAGTTAGAGAAGGTTTCGCATCGTTCGCAATACAAGTAATGTCTCCAAATCTTCAATGCATGTACTACTGCATCCAATTCAAGATCATGGGTAGGGTAGTTCTTTTTATACTCTTTCAACTGCTTAGAAGTATACGCTACCATCCTACCATGCTGCATCAATACATAGCCAAGTCCCTTCAAGGACGCATCATTGTAGATAACATAACCCTCACCCCCTGACGGGATGATCAACACTAGTGTTGTGACAAGCCTTTGCTTCAATTCCTAGAAGCTCACTTGAAATGACATGCCCCAGAAACGACACTTTCTCTAGCCAAAATTCACATTTACTAAACTTGGCATACAACTTCTTTTCCCTGAGCATCTAAAGTACCTGCCGTAAGTACGTCTCATGTTCCGCAAAGCTCCTCAAGTAGACTAGTATATCATCAATGAAAATCACAACAAATTGGTTTAAATACTGGTGAAAGACTCTATTCATCAAATCCATAAATATTGCAGAAGCATTTGTCAAACCAAATGGCATAACAAGGAATTCATAATGCCCATATTTGGTCCTAAAAGCTATCTTCGAGATGTCTTCTGCTTTTACTTTCACCTGATGGTAGCCTGATCTAAGGTTAATCTTGGAATACACCTGTGTACCCTGGAGCTGGTCAAATAAATCATCTATACGGGGTAGAGGATACTTATTCTTGATTGTCACCTTATTAATTTCCCTATAATCTATACACATCCTCATAGACTCGTCTTTCTTCTTCACAAATAACACTGGAGCTAATTACAAAGATACACCGGGCTATATAAATCTCTTATCAAGCAAATCTTGCAACTGATTCTTTATTTTTGCCAACTCTGCTGGTGTCATTCGATAAGGTGCTTTAGAGATTGGCACTGTACTTGGAAACATATCAGTAGGAAAATCAACCTCACGATCAGGTGGCAAGCCTGGTAACTCATCTCAAAAAACATCTGTAAAATCCTTTACTAATGGCATACTAGTGAGCTTCAATTCATTCCCTGAAATTTCCTTTACAAAGGCCATGAATCCCTGACAACCACTTAGGAGCAGTTTCCTCACCTAAATAGCTAAAACTAACTGAGGCAGGGATTGCACTCGCGACCCTATAAACCTGAATTTTGGTCTTTCTAAAGGTCTAAATATTACTTCTTTCAGACGACAGTCTATGCTGGCGTAATTGGTTTCTAATTAGTCCATACCAAAAATTACATCAAACGCATGCATGTCCAATACTATCAAATCAGCCGGCAAAAATTTTCCCTAAATATCAACTGGACAGCCTCGAAGCAATCTACTACACCTCACTACTAACCTCGTCGGTGTAGTTACTATCAGTTTGGTGTCTAACAACTGTGTTTCTAGCCCATATAATCTAATACACTTCATAGACACGAACGAATGTGTGGCTCCTAAATCAAACAATACAATAACCTTAAATGAAAACATGTTAATCATACCTGTCACCACATTGCCGGCTGTCTCAGCATTCCCAAGCATCAAAGCATAGACCCTCGCTGAAGCTACATTCCTCTGTTGGCCACCACGGGGCACCTAATAGCCTCCTCAGTACACTCTAGGAGCAGGAGTGATATCTGGTGGTGTAGGGCAGTCTCACACCAGATGTCCCTGTCTATTGCGGCGATAGCAAACAGCTCTCCCCACTCAACACTCTCTCAAGTGTCTCTTCCCACAAGTCTAACAAATAGGAAAATTTTGCACCACCTAAACCTCACGACCCCCAGTCTCCTGCCTCTAGCCTCTGCCATAGTTTCCTCTCCTCCACTGAAGGCGTAGATTTCTTCTTCTGTCCCTACTTCTCTGCATCCATGCGCTCACTAGCCTCGGCCAAGGCTGCTCTATCGACTAACTCAGCAAAGTCTTGTATCTTCAGCACTACCACCTGCTTGTATATGTCTCGCCTCAATCCTTTTTCAAAATGTCTCTTCTTTACATCATTAGAGACAATGTACGAAGCAAATCGAAAAGCTCTATAAACTGCGTTGTATATTATTGGACCGACTGCTGTCCCTACTTCAAATTCAGGAACTCTTCCACTTTAGCTTCCCTGATAGTGACTAGGAAGTATCTGTCAAAGAATAATTCTTTAAATCGGTCCCATGACATAACTATTGGCATTGTCCTCTGCTGCTTTAGAAGTTTCACTGCAGTCCACCACCTCTCAGCCTCCCCTATCAATTATAGGGGGAGAAGAGAACCCTTTGCTCCTTCGTACACTGTAATACCACCAAAACTTTCTTAATGTCCTGTATCCAATTCTCAGCGGCTGCAGGATCAACTCCCCCTGAAAATTTCAGAGGATTCATCTTGGTAAATTTCTTTATCGTGCACCTATGGCCTGGAAACGAGCCTCCCTACTCTCTGGAGCTCCTAGCAATCTCAGCCATAACCTGCTGAGCCACACTGCGTAATACCACATCAGAATTAGCCCCACCTGCACTCGAGGGCCTTGCTCCATCACTACCGCTCACATGGACACTACCTCCTCCAGGGTGCATCCTGAAAAACAATAAAAGTGATTTAGAGACCCTATCCTTATAATTTACGCGCCTAACATAGTCCCTTATCTTGACATCCTCATCTTATTTCAAAATTTAGTCTTCGACTATAGAAACACAACTCGGCAATAGTTTACTATGGTTTTCTTGAAATCGTCACCTCAGGAAAAATATAAAAACCACCATGGAAGTCCTATCTCTAACCTATAGAACAAAACCTCAAATCCTTTCCCTATACTCTGGTATCGTTTCCGTTGCACTTTAAAGTGTACAGAACCTAGCAACCTTGGCTCTGATACCAAACTGTAATGACCTACTTATTTTACCATAATTTTTTTCCCATAATAATATCCAATATAATAACTTTGACAAATCATAACCAACCTAGACCCATAAGTACTAGAGATATACCTTAAATATAACACGGATACCTAAGCAACAAGAAATGTAAAATCATTTACATATCAAATTACCAATCAACACAATACCAGAGTTTTATTACAACTGTCATATACACACACGTACCCCAAAATACCAAAAGTGGCCTAGGGTCACCACCCAAAAATCTGTTAGACCCTAGTAAAAAGACTTACCCATCAGATAGGGTAGAACAGCTAAACTCTAACGTTGCAGAGCTCTATCCGCTCTTCTATATAGGGCTCTTGAAATATTTATATAGCTGGGGTGAGACACCTCTCAGTAAGGGAAATAAACTAATATCAGTGTGTGACAACATGAGTATTTTCGTGTTATACATATAACAGTACATAAATCATACTTGATAAACCTATCTGTAACATATCTAGGAAAACATATTTTATCATAACATGGGATAACGTACTGGATTTCTTTACATATAAATCATCTCATATAATTGTACATGGAAAAACATCCTGAATGGATAGCTCGCTGGTGTCATGTCTTACCCCCACATGGCTGGGTTGTGCGGCCTGAAGGCGGGACCTAGCAATGGTTAGCCAACCATGCTAGATCAACATAAGTCTGTAAGTGCAATGGGTCTACCCCTCCTGGTTTGGACACCAAAGGAACGTCTGTGGTATAATAAACCACATCAATTGTCGATCTCCTACTGCCCCTTACGGTAAGCGATAGCACTAACATAAACATGATCGTGATCATATAGCTACGGTATCGTGCTTTGTGAAAGCCTAAACCAAGCTAACCAGGTTCTAAGAGCATATAATATATTTCCAAATAATGATACATGACTATTTCATAATAATATCTGTTATGTTAATATCTTCATAAAACTTTGCATAACATATCATATAAAATTCATGCCCCTTATGCCGGCATTTTGTATCTTGTAAATCACAACTCTTACGCCGGTATTTCATATAAATCCTCGGCTCTTACGCTAGCATATCGTATAAAATCCTCAGCCCTTACGCTGACATATCATATAAATTCCTTAGTTTGGAAAATCCCTGTATCATTTTAACATTTTCCTAAAGGTAGTAATAACATACTTATTTTGTAAACATAATATTTCATTATCATAATTTTCATGGTAAATATTACTCATGCCACACAAAAGAGATAATAATCTTATTTCTGATATTATACATGAAATCCTCATTTCTAATCAACAGCATTATTTCCCACATGATTCTACAATATACATATTTATCTATATTTAAATGTTGTAAAATAATAAATATAATGTCATGAAATCCTGGCTTAGTTATACGTTTACCTGACTTCTAGAAAGCCCCTAAAATAACCAGTCCTGCACCCGTAGGGTTCCCCGTTCAACACCCTGTAAACAACATCGCCCCGAACAAAACTTCAGTATTTCTTCAAATACTACATTTTCTACAGCTATAGGAAAGCTAAATACTAAATAAAAAGTCCTACTCTAAACTTGGGATGGAGTCCAAGTTAGCCCCACCAACGATCTACTCCAGCAGACTTGAAGAGAACTTCCCCAAGAGTAGCGTGGTGGCTTTGAATCATCGATCCGGCAAAGAATGGACCCAAAATCTTAGAGAGAAGGAGTGGAGGACGAAAATTTAGTGAGAGAAAGTCATGCTTGCAGGTTTCTACACTGAAATCTAGATTTAGGGCTACTTATACACCTGCCCTCGTCGACGAGATACATCACTTCGTCGACGAGGACATGAAGGGAGTTTGTTGAAGAATTCTTATTCCTCATCGACAAAATTTAGAGCTGAAAATAGCACCTCGATATCCACTCGTCGACGAGACGCATGTCCCCATCGACGATCCCATCAAGTGTGTTCGTCAACAAACACACCTTGTTGAATTCCACTTACAATTTATTTTTCTCTCCTCCTCCTATTATTTAATTAATATAATTCACCGGCTCTCAACACGTACTATATGTTATCAAAACCCAAATGTTTTAGTTTAGATTTCATGAGCACGGTACCGTAGTTACAAGTTCAAGTTCAAGTATAAGTTCATGATAGTGCTACCACACATCTTATGTAAAGTGTGGGAGATGACAGCCCGTGTGGCTTCATGGTAGTGCAAGCGCTCCCTTGGCAATCCGGACCAGGTGGAGGAGGCCCATCGTACTTACAGACTCATGTTTAACTTAGCATGGTTGGCCAGCCATTGCTAAGTCCCACCTACGCGCCGCACAACCCAGTCATATGGGGGTAATACGTGACATCAACTAACTATCCATCCTAGGTAATATTCATGTATTGCACAGTTATATAAGATGATTTTCATGTACAAAAAATTTAGTATGTTATTTCATGTTATGATGTATCATGTTTTATTCAGATACAATACAGACAATTTTTACTAGATATGATTTGTGTACTGATATTATATATAACACGAATTTCCATACACTAGTGTTAGTTTATTTCCCTTACAGAGAGGTGTCTCACCCCATTTTACAAAACATTTCAGGAAATCCAGCTAGACAGGCGAACCGAGCACCACGTCAGTAAAGGCAATTTATACGACCCCGGTGAGAGGGTGAGTTACTGACCTAGGGTCAGATGGTTTCTGGATTATGATCCTAGATTTATATTTTTGGTCTTTTGGTATGTATATATATATTTGACAGATTAGTAGTACTCTGGTATTGTAACTATTAGATGGTATGTATGTAATTTATGTTTTACGCTGCCTAGGTATCAGAGATGTATGATAGGTATATCCCTAGTACCCCATGGGTCCAGGTTGATCATAATTATGTCAGTTTAGCAGGTTATGGGGATCATTACGTATGTATTTATTATGAAAAAATTATGGCAAAAAAAAAAAAGCAAGTCATTATAGTTTGGTATCAGAGCCTAGGTTATTAGGTTATGTAGACTTTAGAATGTAGCGAAAACAATACCAGAGTATAAGAAAAGGATTTGAGGTTTTGTTCTACAATTTAGAGGTGAAACTTCTGTAGTGGTTTTTGTATCTTTCCTGGGGTGATGATTTCAGGAAAGTCATAGTAAACTATTTTTAGGTTGCATTTTTAAAGTGTAGAATTGAATCTTGAATTAAGATAAGGATGTCAAGATAGGGGGATGATATGAGATTTTATTTGGATACGTAAATTATAAGGATAAGGTCCCTAAGTCATGTTTAATGTCTTTTCAAGATGGACCATGGAGACTATAGTGCACATGCCAGTGGTAGTGAGGGTGCAAGGCCCTCGGGTGCAGTTGGTGGTGACTCAGACGCAGTATTATGCAGCTTGGCTTAGCAAGTCATGGCTTAAATTTCCAGAAGCTCCAAGGAGCAGGGAGGTCTATCTGCAAGCCATGGTTATACGATTGAGAAGTTTACACAGATGAATCCTTCAGCTTTCTCAGGAGGAACTGATCCAGTAGTCATTGAAAACTAGATGCAGGAAATTGAAAAGGTGTTGGCAGTGCTGTAGTGTACATAGGAGTAGAGGGTTTTATTTGCCACGTATAAACTGATAGGAGAGGCCTAGAGATGGTGGACGGTAGTGAAACTTCTGGAGCAGTAGAGTTCAGTGCCTATAGAGATGATATGGGACCAATTCAAAGAAATATTCTTCGACAGATATTTTCCTGCCACTATTAGAGAGGCCAAAGTGGAGGAGTTCCTGAATCTGAAGCAAGGATAGCAGTCAGTCTAGCAGTACGCAATGAGGTTCATAGAGTTGTCTCGCTTCGCTCCGTATATTGTTCCTGATGAAGTAAAGAAGGCAAGGTAGTTTAAAAAAGGTCTGAGGCGAGAAATCTTCAAGAAGGTAGCATTTTTTAAAGTGCTGGATTTTTATAAATTGGTAGACAGAGCGGTTGTGGTTGAGGCCAGTGAGCAGATGGACGCAAAGGAGCAGAGACAGAAAAAGAGATCCACGCAATCAAGTTTCCAGTAGGGGTCTAGTCGGGGCCAGTGGAGGAGAGGAAATTACGATAGGGGATAGAGGCAAGAAGTTGTGGGTCGTGGTTCAAGCAGTACAGACCTACCCTGTCTATCTGACATGTGGGAAGAGACACTACAGAGAGTGTCAAGTGGAGAGGGGCATGTGTTATCGCTGCAGTCAACTAGGACATCTAATATGAGATTGTCCTACACCATCTGGTACCGTTCTTACTCCCAGACCTTACAGTGGAGGTTATCAGGCGCCCCGTGGAGGCCCGCAGAGGAATGTAGCCCTAGTGAGAGTATACGCCCTGACACTAGATGATGCTGAGACTGCCAAGGATGTGGTGACAAGTATGATTAGCATGTTTTCATTTAAAGTTATTGTATTGTTTGATTCAGGTGCCGCACACTTGTTCGTGTCTATGGGGTGTATTAGATTGTGTGGGGTAGAAACACATTTGTTAGATACCGAACTATTAATAACTACACAAACAGAGTCAATAATGAGGTGTAGTAGAGTGCTTCGAGGCTGTCCAGTTGATATTCAGGGAAAAATTTTGCTAGCTGACTTTATAGTGTTGGACATGCATAACTTCAATGTAATATTTGGTATAGACTGGTTGGCAGCTAATTACGCCCGTATAGACTTTCGATTGAAAGAAGTGATATTCAAACCTCTGGAAAGACCATAATTCAAGTTTATAGGGTCGCTAATGCAATCCCCGCCTCAGGGGTTTATGGCCTTTGTAAAGGAAATGACAAAAAATGAATTAAAGCTTGCTAATACGCCAATGGTGAAGAGGTTTTTAGATGTCTTCTGAGATGAGCTACTTGGTTTGCCTCTTGACCGTGAGGTAGATTTCTCTATTGATCTACTTCCTGGGATGGCATCGATTTCTAAAGCTCCTTACATAATGGCTCCAAAAGAGTTGGGAGAGCTAAAGGATCAGTTGCAAGACTTGCGGTATAAGGATTTTATTCGGTCCATTGTTTCATCGTGGGGAGCTCCAGTGTTATTTATAAAGAAGAAGGATGGGTCTATGATGATGTGTATAGATTACAGGAAAATTAATAATGTGACAATCAAGAACAGGTATCCTCTACCCCGTATAGACGATTTATTTGATCAGCTTCAAGGTACGCAAGTGTATTTGAAGATTGATCTGTGCTCTGGGTACCATCAAGTGAAAGTCAAAGTAGAAGACGTCTCGAAGATAGCCTTCAGGACCAGGTATAGGCATTATAAATTTCTGGATATGCATTTTGGTCTGATGAATGCTCCTGTTGTATTCATGAATTTGATGAATAGAATCTTTCACCAGTATTTAGACTAGTTCGTTGTAGTTTTCATTGATGACATACTGGTTTACTCGAGGAGCTTTGAGGAGCATGAGACGTATCTATGGCTGGTACTTCAGATGCTTAAGAAAAAGAAGTTATATGCCAAGTTTAGAAAATATGAATTCTGGCTAGAGAAAGTGGCATTTTTGGGGCATGTTATATCAAGGGATGGAATTTCAGTGGATCCCAGTAAGATAGAAGCAGTGGTAAATTGGGAAAGGCTGAGGAATGTTTAGGAGATCAAGAGTTTCTTGGGACTGGCGGGATATTACCGTCAGTTTGTAGAGGGATTCTCAAGACTATCAGGGCCTTTGACGCGACTAACTAGGAAGAGTGCCATATTTGTATGGGATGATGAATGCGAGTAGAGCTTCCAAGAATTAATGTAGCGGCTCGTCACTGCACTGGTACTAATGATTCCATCGGGGAGTGATGGCTATGTAATTTACAGTGACGCATCTTTGAAAGGGTTCGATTTTGTATTGATGCAACATAGTAGGGTTGTAGCTTATGCCTCCTAACAGTTGAAAGAGTATGAAAAGAACTACCCTACCCTTGATATAAAATTGGCTGCAGTGGTACACGCGTTAAAAATTTAGAGGCATTACTTGTACAGTGAGAGATATAAGATATTCTCTGATCACAAAAGTTTGAAGTACTTTTTCACTCAAAAAGAGCTGAACATGAGACAGAGGAGGTGGTTAGAACTTATTAAAGATTATGACTACACTATCAGTTACCACCCAAGGAAAGCAAACGTGGTAGCTGATGCTCTAAGCAGGAAATCAGTGGGACCAGCACTAGCAGCTATGGAGGTTCAACATCCGATCCAGATGGATCTCAAGAAACTCGGTGTAGAACTGGTAGAGAGTGATCCTCGGGCATTTATTGCCAACTTAGTGGTGCAACCTACATTACGGGAAAGAATTAAAGCTGCTCAAAAAAAGGACCCAGAATTAGAAGTGGTAATAGCTAGAGTACAAGGTGGTCATGGAGAGGAGTTCAGTATTTCAGATGACGGAGCTTTGAGGTTTCGCACCAGAATGTGTGTGCCTGCAGATGCTAATATTAGGAGAACGATTTTAGAGGAGGCTCACAGATCTCTACACACAGTTCATCCTGGCAGTACAAAAATGTATAGGGACTTTCAAGAATTGTTTTGGTCGAGTGGCATGAAAAGGGAGATTGTCGACTTTGTAGCATAGTGTTTGACGTGCTAGAAGGTTAAAGCTGAGCACTCGAGACCGGCGGGTAAGTTGCAGCCACTTTTCATTCCGGAGTGGAAGTGAGATCATATATCTATGGATTTTGTTACGAGGCTGCCGTTAACATTGCATGGTCAGAGTGCAATTTGGATGATCCTGGATTGTCTAACGAAGACCGCCCATTTCCTTCCCATTAAAATCAACTACTCCATGGACAAACTGACAGAGATTTATGTTCAGGAGATGGTCCATTCTCATGGTGTGCCAGTGTCTATAGTATCAGACCGAGCCCCACGTTTCACGTCACATTTTTGGAAGTTGTATGAGGCTCAGGGGTCTCAATTATCCTTCAGCATGACCTTTCATCCTCAGACAGATGGGCAGACTGAGAGGATGATCCAGATTCTTGAAGATATGTTATGGGCTTGCGTTCTGGAGTTTGGGGGTAGTTGGACCCAGTATATGCCTGTAGTGACTCGAAGAATAATAACTTTTTAATTATAAGAGGGAGAGAAAATAGATACAGAAATATAAGGAGGCCGTAGACTTTGTCGACGAACTCTACATTGCATTTTGGAGATAATATTAAATAATCAAAATTTCAAAATTTTTCCAGGCTTTGTTGATGAACACAGGGTCTCGTCGACGAAGGTCTTCAAAATTTCATCGACGAACACAGGGCTTCGTCGACGAGAAAATACTGAGAGACGGTTCGGGTTTCTCTGAATTTCGTCGACGAACACAGGGCTTCGTCGATGAATTTTGTGAAGGGCTCATCGACGAAGTGATGTGTCTCGTTGACGAACCCAATCCTATAAATAGTGGAAATCCAGGATTTTTGTCATTCACTCGCCGCTCTCTCTCTATCCTATGACTCCCTCTCCCTTCTCTCTTCATTTTCAGCCCCACTGGTCACCGATCGACGATCCGAGGCTACCACAACGCTTCTGGTGGAGTTCTCCACGCATCTACCGGAGTGGATCGTCAAGAAAACGGAGTTGAAAATCATCCCAAATTTAGGATAAGGCTTTTTAGTCTCCTTTTGGCTTTGTGGTAGTTATAGGAAATGATACAGGCGAAAAAATACTGATGTTTAGTTCTGGCAAATATTGGTTTCAAGGTGTTTTGTAGGAGGCCCTGCGGGTATCAGGCTAAAGTACAGTAAGGGCTTTTCAGAGATAAGGTAAGGGAAATATGCTATACTAGAAAATTTCTAAATATTATGCAGTTTATTTATTTACAAAAAATTACGTATTTTAGTATCGTGTAGCTTGTGATTATGTATAAGGTACGGGGATATGTTTTACGAATTTAGTTTCCTGGTTTTATGTATTTCAATATTATGGTTATACGAACTTCAGTATCATGATCTTATGCATTTCAGTACCATGATTTTACGATATTTCAGTACCATGATTATACGAATTCCAGTACTACAAATATGCAGTTCCATGTTATGATTATTCATATTTCAGTACGTTATGCAGCATCATGGTTATTTCAGTACTTCAGAATCATGGTAAATTAGTTAGTTATGTATAGAAATATATTATATGATATCAGACCCTGTTGGACTTGCAGCTACAGAGCACGGTACCGTTGTTATAGATACTATGTTACTATATGAGTGCAACCACCTATTCAGATATATGTGGTACAGTCGACCACCTAGGCCCTTGAAGAGGTTAGGCTCCCCATCCAGATATGGGTTGAGGTGGGCAGGTCGACTGACGGAGTTCAGTGATTTATTATTGGTTGGCCAACCAAGGTAAATTCAGCCTACGGGCCGCACAACCTTGTCATGAGGGGCATGTCATGACACAGATAGCCACGGGGAACAGTTTCAGTTACTATTACTTACGTATTGATTTACAAAAACAAGGATCCTACTATATACACTAGAAGTATTTTGAATTATAACCATAATAATGATATGTTAAGCAATAGGGAAAACGGGTGGTGTGTTTTATTATTTGTACTATACTTTTGTACTCAGTTATTCATGTTTATATGAAACAGATTTCATGATATGTAGTAGCTCATTTGCCACACACTAGTAATAGCATATTTTCTCTTACTGAGTGTTGGCTCATCCCAGTGTTGATATATTTTTCAGGTGATCCAGGTAGGCGAGCAGATTAGGCTCACAAATAGGAGGGCTTCAGTAGTGCCCTAACAGAGAGTGAGTAACATTTTTGGGAGCATTTTTGAATTACCCTAGCTAGTTGAGAGCAATTTTTGGGGACACAGTTATGTTATATATTTTGCAAAACATTTCAGCACTCTGGTATTGGTTCTGGTATTGTATGTAATGGTTTAGGTTTTGTTTATATGACTATACTTCTCGCTGCTTAGGATAATATTATGGTATCATAGTATGATAATTATTACAGTGGAAAAAAAAATCAGTTAATTAAGCAGGTCATTACGATGCCACTAGTGGAGTTTGCGTACAATAATAGCTATCAGGCCAACATCAATGCTAGACATGCCAGAAGGTTAAAGCTAAGCACCAGAAATCGACTAGTCAGTTGCAGCCACTTTTCATTTTGGAGTGGAAGTGGGATCACATATCTATAGATTTTGTTACGGGGCTACCGTCAACATTGCATGGTCAGAATGCAATTTGGGTGATCATGGATCATCTAACGAAGACCGACCATTTTCTTCCCATTAAAATCAACTACTCCATGGACAGACTGGCAGAGATTTATGTTCAGGAGATAGTTCATTCTCATGGTGTGCCAGTGTCTATAGTATCAAATCACGACCCACGTTTCATGTCACGATTTTGAAAGAGCTTGCAGGAGACTCTGGGGTCTATGTTCTCCTTCAGCATGGCCTTTCATCCTTAGACCGATGGGCAGACAAAGAGGATTATCCAGTTTCTTGAAGATATGTTACGGGCTTGCGAGCTGGAGCTTAGGGGTAGTTTTACCCAGTATATGTCACTGGTGGAGTGACTTACTCTAAAGATGAGCAGCTCGAAAGCTATCCCAAGTATAGGAGTTTAGTTGTGTAATACTTAACCCAAAGGCCGGATCATCTCCTCGAGAAATGCAGTTTAATATCAAATTTTACGTAATTCCAATTAGAAAATAAGAAACAAAAAGGTAGTGAACACAATTTAGATTCGGGTTTTTCAGGATGTTTGAGATTTCTTTTGATAAATCAAACAAACATGCAATTTAAATCCTAATTCCTAACATGCACTGAATTTAACAATGAGAAACGGAAATCCTACGTTAAAAACCAAACAAGAATTGGAACACACGTTGAACTTTGGAATAAAAACTAAAAACGATAACTTTCCTACGTAATTGGAACATGCAATAAAAAAAAAAAAAAAACTCAATCCAACACAAACGCAAACAAGAAAAACCGAACTTTTAACAAAATCAACAACCTGAATCAAGATCAAAAATTAAACACAAACAAGAACTTGAACAAAAATTAAAACTTTAACAATTTAAACAACAACAAAACATGATAAAAATGGGAACTTCAATAAGATTAGACCTAAACTAAATCGAACTTCAACAAACAAGATTTAAAATTTAAGGAAAACTACAAATACAACTTCTAAAAAAAAAAGAAATTTCTTTTTGTATTTTATTCCTTTTGATTTTTTTAAGAACCAAATCGGGCTTTAATCAGTTAACTAAATAACTCAAACAATAATTCAATCTAATGCTAAATTTAATTGAGAGAAAAAAATAAAAATAAATAAGCTTTAATACTAATAATGCCCAAACAAAGATTCAAAGTTAAAACTTTAACTAAAACTCAATTTAAAAATAACAATACTCAATTAAATAGTTAAAGTAAGAATAAAAAAACCTAAAGAAAAGGAAAGGAAAGAAAAAAGAAAGAAGGGTGAGAGAGAGAGAGAGAGAGAGAGAGAGAGAGAGAGAGAGAGAGAGAGAGAGAGAGAGAGAGAGAGAGAGAGAAGCTTGGGTGCTATGGCAGCAGCAAAGCTGCTGCTGGTGTTGCAAGTGGCTAGTTGCAGTGGAGACTAGCCGCATGGATGTTGGAGTTGCAGGTGGTTGGCCACAAAGGAGGGGCTTTTCAGGCACTGGTTGCAGGAGCACAAGGCAGCAACTTCAACCTTCAGCAATGCAGCCACAGCTCCAACCTTCAGGAGGACTACGGGCAGCAACAATGAAGGAGTTCAGCTGGGAGAAAATGCAGCAGCAGGTGCAGTAGCTAGGAGAGTCTTTGGGTCCCTGGAGTATAAGTAGGTAGGAGAAGAGACGGAGGGAAGAGAAGAGAAAGAAGAAGGGAGAAGGTAAGGAGAGAAGAGAAGGAGAATTGGAGAGGGAGTTGAAGTCTTCACGAGTTTCAATAGGGCAAGAGGCAAAACAGAGAAAGAAAGGAAGAATAAGAGCAGTAGTAGCAGGAAGAAAAGGGAGACAAAGAGGAAGACAGGAAAGGAGAAGGAGAAGGAAGAGAAAGGGTCGAATAGGGAGAGTAAGAGAAGAGATAAGGAGGGAGAGGGTAAGAGAATGAAGAGAAGCTGGGGGCCGGCCAAGAAGAAGAGAAAGGAAAAAATATATAGAGGGAGAGGGGAAAACCTACCCAACGTATGCCAATAAGGACCCGGTTGCATGGCTGGGTCAAATCAGAATTTTTTTTATATTTTTTTCTTTTTTCTATTTCTTGTTTCTCCCATTTTTTTTCATTATATTTCTCAGTGAACGAGGGCAATTTTGACCATCCTAGAGCTCGTATCACTCAAACCTTAAAACATGAAAGTTATAGATAATCTTCTCGTCTTTCTCTAAAATTTTGAATCGTATCGATCGGATCTCGAACGGGAAAATTACGTACATATTACAACGTAGTGCCGATTTTAGCTCCCGATAATTACCCTGCGATAAAAAATACCAAAAATTCATAAATTGCTCAATAAAATCCAAATATTACAAATAAGACATCGTGTTAAAATATTGAGAGTAATTAGGTATTTAATTAAAAATATAAGCCCCAATGCATAAATTAAACCACCTAATTAAGCAATTTAAGCGCGTAATCACATCCCCCTAACTAACGTTTTGCTAGTCTCTAGCAAATAACGTGAATGAATTCCAGGGCGGTATCCACAATTACTAACTCCAACAAAATGAATGCACATGCGACACAAGCATACCATTTCATATATAGGAATAGAACCAAATTTCACACCAACTCATTCATATTCAATGCATACAACTCCGAAGCACATCACTCATGCGAGTTTCATCATTATATAACAATTAAGAATATTATACTCTCATGAAGTTAACCAGCAATACAATTCAGAGTTAATGTAGTCATATAAATTTGAGTATAAATAGGTGAAATCTCGAGGTATGTGTAATGTGTATGACTCGTTACACCCAAGATACTAGTGAACACTTACAAAACGGTTGTTTTGACTCGGCCTAACTGATATACCCTCAAAAATGCTTAAAAAGAATGAGTTCACTCATCATATGTGAGGAGGAGTTTCGCGATCGAACATCCCATATATTGCAAGGAACAAACACTAAATGTGTAGAGTGGACTAGTCTGAAAAGGATCTAGCCGGGTCCTTCACCCTAACATCTTCTCACCTACTCGCCATATCTAACCAAGACCACCCTAGATCAACTTATTCACAACCAGGCATGAATACATCTGAGGCATTAAGTGGTTGAAGAGTCTTCATATGTGGAGAACATGTGTCGTGTCCTTGACTTTTTGTGGTATTTGTGTGGAGCAAGCATTAGCATTTCATTTCATGTGCATTTCTATTTTTCTTATTCTTTCTTCTGCTCAATCTTCAATTTCTGTATTTTCATTGTCAATTAGGACAAACATTACACTTCTTTTATTGTCTTCATACTACTCATGAAAATTAAGCTTGAACAATAGTCCATAAACTAAGTCTATCTCTAGGGGTGGTTCAGCCTTCACATCTTAAGTAGGCTACAAGACCTTGGTTTCTATCTCCCCACTAGATGTCACCTCTAGGCTAGCAAGTCAAAAACCAAGACTAGTGTACAAAGAATATCAAGAAAAAAAAAAAAGGAAAGTTGAGTTTCATGAACTCTGAGCTGACGTCAAAAACTCAAAAGAACGATAAATGGCTCAACAGTACCTCACAAGGTGTCATAGTCGCCACGGGTGCTCTCTCAGTGCTCACAAGGAACCCTAAGTGCTACAAGTCACGTGAACGTCTATTTTCGGCCTCATGAGATACCACATAAATACAATAGTTTATATAACCAGATTAACACAAGTGTACTACTAATCAATTTATCATGGAGTTATAAAATCATATAAAGAGAAACTACACATAATTGACTCAAGTGTATAATTCTTAGGTTATATGCAAGTATGTGAAGGGTATAAGTTTGTGTTAATCATGGCATAAGTCAGTGTAATTCGTCAATACTCTTTCTTTCTTTCTTGTTTTTTTTTTTAGTAAAATTAATATAAAAACCTAGCAAGTGTACATGCGCATTGTCACATGCAAATTATCACCCCCCCCCAACTAAAGTCGAACATTGTCCTCAATGTGAAAGCATAGGGGAAATAAAAAAATTGTGCACGGGTGAACAAACTAATAGAGCGTCACTACCAACTAATGCGATAGAAAAAAGAAAAGAAAGATGCAAATAAAAAAAAATAAAATGAAAATAAAAAAATGAAAAAGAAAAACAGTAAGATAGAAAGGTCAAAGGACTCCCCTTCTGCAAGACCTCTTTATTTGGATCGAATGGAGTCATGAAGGGCTTTAGACGCTGTCCATTGACTGTGAAGCGATTGCTACTCTTTGGATCTACAATCTCTACCGTTCCATGAGAATGAACTTTTTCAACGATGTACAGGCCACCCCATCAGGACTTCAATTTTCCAGGAAACACATGCAATATGGAGTCATAGAGAAGCACTTGCTAAGAAGGGAAAAGTTGTTTGTCTTTGATTTTCCTGTCATGTAGCAACTTCATCCGCTCTTTGACTAAGTAGGCATTGTCATAAGCTTCCCTCCTAGACTCTTCAAGCTCACATACCTGCAATTTCCTTAAACACTTGGCATCATCAAGTGAAAAATTAATTTGTTTTATAGCCCATAAAGCACGATGCTGAATTTCAACAAGTAAACGACATGCCTTACCGTAAACTAACCTGTAGGGAGACATCCCTAAGTTTGTTTTGAAAGCCATTCAATAGGCCCAGAATGCATTAACAAGTTTTTCTGACCAATCTTTTTTATTAGGACACACGATTTTCTTAAGTATGATTTTGATCTCTCTATTGGCCAACTTAGCTTGACCATTAGTCTAAGGGTGGTATGGAGCAGAGACCTTATGGGTCACGTTATACTTTTGCATGAGTTTTTCAAAAGGTTTGTTACAAAAATGCAACCCTCCATCACTAATGATCGCCTAGGGCATGCCAAAACGTACAAATAACTCATTGAGAAAATGAATGACAACCCTGTGATCATCTATTCTACAAGGTATAGCTTCCACCCATTTTGAAACATAGTCCACAACAACTAAAATGTAATAATGCCCAAAAGAGTTTGGGAATCCATAAAGTCAATTCCCCAACAGTCAAAAATTTCAAGAGTAAAAATGGGAGACATAGGCATTTCATTCTTTATTGTAATTTTCCCTAATTTCTGACAAGCCTCACAGGTTTTACAAAAAGTCTCAACATCTTTGAACATAGTAGGCCAATAGAGTCCACTTTGCAAAAATTTTGAAATAGTTTTCTTTGCGGTAAAGTGACCTCCACGTGCTCCACTATGACAAAAATGTATCACAGAAGTGAATTCATCATCAAGCACACATCTACGTACCAACTGGTCAGAGCAGTATTTAAACAGATATGGATTGTCAAAATAATAATGTCGTACCTCCGCAAGGTACTTACGCTTATCCTAAGTTAACCAATGTTTTAGAATTCGATTGGTAACAAGGTAATTCACAATATCGACAAACCACGAAGCACGTGACACTACAAAAAAATGCTCATCAGTAAAATCATCATTTAAGGGAGAGGGAGATACAGACACATCAGGTAGCTGCAACCAAGAGAGATGGTCAGCTATAACATTTTCCACCCCCTTTTTATCTTGGATAGTGATGTCAAATTCCTAAAGAAGTAGAATCCATCTGATCAACCTAACTAACAAATTTTTCAGAGCAGAGTGATTAGCAAAAATAATAACAGGCGATTCAATGACATAAGAACAAAATTTTTCTAAGGCAAATACAACAGCTAACAATTCCTTCTCAGTGGTGGTATAATTTTTCTAAGCATCATTGAAAGTTCAACTCGCATAATAAATGACATACGGCTTGTTATCAATTCTTTGACCTAGAACGGCACCAAGGGCATAGTCACTAGTATCAGTCATGATTTCAAATGGCAAGTCCCACTGAGGAGGTTGCATGATGGGCACAATAGTAAAATGTTTCTTTAGCATTTCAAAAGCCTGTTGACATTCATCAGTCCACAAGAATTCAGTCTCATTCTGCAATAGCGTACATAGTGGTTTAGAAATACTACAAAAGCCCTGAATGAAACGCCTATAGAATCCGGCATGACCAACAAAAGAACGGATATCCCTAACTGTCTTAGGAACAAGTAACTAGGAAATCAGCTCTACCTTGGCCTTGTCAATCTCTATACCATGCTTAGAAACCAAATGACCAAGCACTAAACCACTACTTACCATAAATTAACATTTTTCCCAATTCAAAAGCAAATTCTTATCCTCACATCTTTTCAAAATAGTAGTCATATTTTTCAAACAAATATCAAATGACTTACCAAACATGGAAAATTCATCCATAAAAATTTCACACATATCATCTAACATATCAGAGAAAATACTCATCATGCAGAGCTGGAAAGTAGCAGGTACATTGCATAGACAGAATGACATTCTGCAAAAGGCAAAAGTACCGAAGGGACAAGTGAAGGTAGTCTTCTCTTGATCCTCAGGTGCTACAGCAATTTGATAATAACCAGAAAATCAATCCAAGAAACTGTAAAAGCAATTACCAACTACTTTTTCGAGTATCTGATCTAGGAAAGGTAACAGGAAGTGATCTTTTCGGCTAACCGAATTCAATTTATGATAGTCAATGCACATTTTACAACTCGTTACTTTCCTAGATGGGATCAACTCTCCATTAGCATTTTCAATGACAGTCAAACCAGATTTTTTTGGAACTACTTGTGTCGAACTTACCCATTTGCTGTCGAAGATCGGGTAGATGATATCAACAGCTAATAATTTCAGTACTTTGTTCTTTACCACCACCTTTATGGTTGGATTCAGCCTCCGTTGTGCATCTCGAACTAGTTTAGCGTCTCCTTTAAGGAAGATGTTGTGAGTGCAAATCGAAGGGTTGATGCCCTTAATGTCTACAATGGTCCATCCTATTGCTCTGCGATGTTTCCTTAGTACCTGCCATAACTCAATTTCTTATTTAAGAGTAAGGTGAGAAGAAATTACGACAAGGAATGTGCCTTCTACTAGACCCAGGAAAACATATTTCAGTTTTTCAGGCAATGGTTTCATCTCAAGTGTCGGAATTTTTTCTTTTGCTGACTTCATAATTTCGGGCAAGTTAATAGCCTCAAACATTGGCTTACGTCAACTACTCATGTAACTTGCATCCAATAGGTGAGAGAAACCATCTATCTCTAGAAACTGTCCCTCCGATCCTGGAAATTTTTCATCAAATGCCTCAAGCTATTTAGAAGAGTCATTTTCAAATGCACCATCAACATCAAGTATTGACAGTAGCTCTGAAATATCCAAATTATCTATTACATCAACTGCATGTGTTTCTGCGTCATCGCAACCACTTAACATCTTGTGAACATTGAACATGTTCATTTCCAATGTCATGTTCCCAAACGTGAGCTTAATTACTCCACTTTGACAAATAATCAAGGCATTAGAGGTAGCAAGGAATGATCACCCCAAGAATAACTGGGGCCTGATATATGGTGGAGACAGGCTGCTGCATGTCCTGAACAACAAAGTCCACGGGGTAGTAAAATTTGTCAACTAGAACAAATACACCCTCAACAACGCCTCACGAAGCTTTTACAGATCTGTCTGCGGATTGTAGCATCATAGTAGTTTGTTTCAACTCACCTAAACCCAGCTACTCATATATCGAATATGGGAGCAGGTTCACACTGCTCCCCAAATCAAGTAAAGGTCTCCCAATATAAGATTCACCAATCATGATAGAAATAGTGGGAGAACTAGGATCTTTGAGTTTCTATGGAATCTGACTTAATATCAATGCTTTAACTTGCTCAGTCAAGAAAGCTTTTTTCTTCACGTTCAATTTCCTCTTTACTGTGCATAGGTCTTTCAGAAATTTTGCATATGCTGGGACTTGTTGTATGGCATCCAAAAGTGGAATGTTGATCTTCACTTGTTTGAATATTTCTTGGATCTTAGTGTGATACTTATTTTTATAACCAGATGTCAACCGCTGAGGATAGGGTATCACAGGTTAATATTCCTTAACAGTCTCATCCTCCTTATTATCTGACTTCTTTGAACTTGAGCTTACTTCATCTGATTTTTCTTTTCCTTTATCTATCTTAGATGTCACTTCAGGTGTTGGAGTAACTTTTTGTCGATTAGTAGACATTTCAGGACGGGAAACTTCCTTTCTGCTTCTCAAGGTAATAACTACCTTAACTAACTCAAAAGCATCCCTTGAAACATTGTGCACCAGTTGTTGTTGTTGTCGATATACCTGGGGATAAGGCTACAACTGTGCAAGAAATTTCTCTCTTTCTAAGGTATTTAGCTGTGTGCTTATCTTATTCATGGTATCTCTTAATTCACTGAAGGCTTGATTACTCTAATTGTTGGACGTGACGTGAATCTGCATGAATTTCTGAAACATGTTCGCCATCTGCGCCATGCTATCATCAAGAGGTTTCTTTGCTGGAATAGAAGCTAAATTTGGTTGAAATACTAGAGGTGCATAGCTCTGAGAAATATGTTGTGGCTGATACTGTGGTTAAGGAGCTGCAACTGGATGATATAACGGCTACGGAGGTGGTGCATAAGATTGAGGAACTTGCTTATATTGTGAGGATGATAGACCAAACTGATCATTCCTCCATGAGAGGTTCAGGTGATTCCTCCATCCAAGATCATAAGTGTTCAAGAATGGTTGATTCTGAGATTTGTTGACCTAATTCGCTGATTATACCTGGTCAGATCTACTCTCCTGCCAAACTAGTAGTAAATGACATTCCTGAATTCTGTGGTATGAGGTCTCATAGATAGAACAATCCTCATCTTTCACTTTTTCTGATTTCATAACTTCTAATTTCTTAGACAACGCAGCAACAAGAGCCTATAGACTAATTTCCTCTTTGACCTCGTATCTGCCTCCACCACTGATCGCTCTGAGAGGTTGTGCTGCTATTGGTGCCCGTTCATGTCGTGTGTTCCATTGTTGAGCACTCTTAGCTAAATAATCAAAGAATGATAGAGCCTCATCCAGTTCCTTATTGAAGAACTCCCCATTGCACATAGTCTGGACAAATTGTTTACATACAGGGGTTAAAGCAGTATAAAATTAATTCACTAACCTCCAAGATTAAAATTCATAGCATGGACATATATTCATTAGGTCCTTGAATCTTTCCTAGTAAGCTTGGAACGTCTCATCACCTCTCTACATGAAGTAACTAATCTACTCCTATAGGTACTGATTTTTCTGAAAAGGAAAGAACTTATGTAAGAAGTTGCATTTCAGCCCAGCTAGTAATAGAGTTAGGTCGCAGAGAATTAAACCAGATTTTTGCCTTATCTTTCAAAGAAAAGGGAAACAAGCGAAGTTTGATATACTCATCAATTCCAGTCCTATTAATGAAAGTGGTGCAGACCAACTCAAAATTTGTCAAGTGTTGGTATGGACTCTTAGAATCCATCATGTGAAACTGGGGTATCACAGATAACATGACATGCTTAATGTTGAAGTTTGGTGCACCTTGTGGTAACACAATACAGGAAGGTGTGGAAGTGCATGTAGGCTGTAGAAAATCCTGAAGTGTACGTGGTATAGGTGCAGCCATAACTTCCTCAAAGAATTCTTTAAACAGATAGCTCAAATCAATTTCAGAATCACTCGTAAAAGTAATAGGAGAACAGTCAGATTCTGTGCTCTGTGTCACTACTGGTACTAAGTGAAATTTTGGACAGTCTATTCGAATTATCTCGGACCCAAGGCATTAAACATCAATGCAACAGCAGAAATTCAACAACACAGCAACAAACAAGCATGATCAATTTTTTTCAATATTTTCAAATTTTTTCTTTTTTTATTTTTATTTTTTTATTTTTTTATTTAATGAAAAATCAAAAATAATTGGAAAAACACAATTTGAAATTAAAACTAGCACTCCCCGGTAATGACCCCAAAAACTTGACTCACTCAAAAAATGAGCAACTTTGAAGCTATCCTAAGTATAGGAGTTCAGTCGTGTAATACTTAACCCAAAGGTTAGATCGTCTCCTCAGGGAATGTAGTTTAATATCAAATTTTACGTAATTCCAATTAGAAAATAGGAAACAAAAAAGTATTGAACACAGTTTAGATTTTGGTTTTTTAGGATGTTTGAGATTTCTTTTGATAAATTAAATGAACATGCAATTTAAATCCTAATTCTCAACATGCTCTGAATTTAACAACGAGAAATGGAAATCCTACATTAAAAACCGAACAAGAATTGGAACACACGTTGAACTTCGGAATAAAAACTAAAAATAATAACTTTCCTACATAATTGAAACATGCAATAAAATAAAATAAAATAACTTAATCCAACACAAACGCGAACAAGAAAAACTGAAGTTTTAACAAAATCAAGAACCTGAATCAAGATTAAAAATTAAACACAAACAAGAACTTGAACTTGAACAAAAATTAAAACTTTAACAATTTAAACAATAACTAAACATGATAAAAATGGGAACTTCAATAAGATTAAACCTAAACTAAATCGAACTTTAACAAACAAGATTTAAAATTTAAGGAAAACTACTAATTCAACTTCTAAAAATCTTTTTTTTTTTTTTTGTATTTTATTCTTTTTTTTTTTTTTAAGAACCAAATCGGACTTTAATAAGTTAACTAAATAAATCAAGCAATAATTAAATCTAATGCTAAATTTAATTGAGAGAAAAAATATAAAAATAAATAAGCTTTAATACTAATAATGCCCAAATAAAGATTCAAAGTTAAAACTTTAACTTAAACTCAATTTAAAAATAACAATATTCAATTAAATAGTTAAAGAAAGAATAAAAAAAAACCTAAAGAAAAGGAAAGGAAATAAAAAAGAAAGAAGGGGAAAAAAGAGAGAGAGAGAGAGAGAGAGAGAGAGAGAGAGAGAGAGAGAGAGAGAGAGAGAGAGAGAGAGAGGAGAGAGATGCTCGGGTGCTATGGCAGTAGCGAAGCTGCTACTAGTGTTGCAGGTGGCTGGGCAAAGGGGAGACTGGCTACAGGGATGATGGAGCTACAGGTGGCTGGCCACAGAGGAGGGGCTTCTCGGGCACTGGTTGCAGGACCACAGGGCATCAGCTTCAACCTTCAGCAAGATAGAAGCAACTCCAACCTTCAGGAGGACTACAGGCAACAGCAATTGAGGAGTTTGGCTAGGAGACAACGCAGCAGCAGGTGTAGCAACTAGGAGAGTTTTCAAGTCCCTAGAGTAGCAACAGGCACGATAAGAGATGGAGGGAAGAGAAGAGAAAGGAGAAGGAATATAGGAAGGAGAGAAGAGAAAGAGAGTTGGAGAGGGAGTTCGGGTTTTCACGAGTTTTAGCAGAGTAAGAGGCAGAACAAAGAAAAAGAGGAAGAAGAAGAGCTACAGCAGTAGGGAGAAAAGGAATACCAAGAGAAAGAGAGGAAAGGAGAAGGAGAAGGAAGAGAAAGGGTCGGATAAGGACAATAAGAGAAGAGATAAGATGGGAGAGGGTAAGAGAAAGAGGAGAAGCTAGGGGCCGGCCAAGAAGAAGAGAAAGGAAAAACATATATAGAGGGAGAGGGGAAAACCTACCCAGCGTATGCCAATAAGAACCCGGCTGCATGGTTGGGTCAAATCAGAATTTTTTTATTTTGTTTTCCTTTTTCTATTTCTTGTTTTTCCCTTTTTTTTCTTCATTCTGTTTCCCAACAAATGAAGGCAATTTTGACCATCTTAGAGCTCGTATCACTCAAATATTAAAACACAAAAGTTGTAGATAATCTTCCTATCTTTCTCTAGAATTTTGAATCGTCTCAATCGGAGATCAAACGATAAAATTACGCACATATTATGATGTAGTACCAATGTTAGCTCCCGATAATTACTCAGCGATAGAAAATACCAAAAATTCATAAATTTTTTAATAAAACCCAAATATTACAAATAAGACACCATCTTAAAATATTGAGAGTAATTAGGTATTTAATTAAAAATATAAGCCCCAATGCATGAATTAAACCACCTAATTAAGCAATTTTAGCTCATAATCATGGAGTTTGCGTACAATAATAGCTATCAGGCCAGCATCAGGATGACACCTTATAAAGCGTTGTATGAAAGAAGGTGTCATTCCCCATTATACTGGGATGATATGGGTGAGCGATGAGTTGTGGGGCCAAAGCTAGTGCGGCAAGCATATGATAAAGTTCGACTCATCCGGGACAAGATTAGTGCAGCTCAGAACCAACAGAAAAGTTATGCTGATACTCACCGCAGAAAACTAGAATTTGATATGGGAGATCATGTGTTTCTGAAAATAGCTCCATTAAAGGGAGTTATGATATTTGGAAGAAAGGGTAAGCTTAGCCCTGGGTTTATTGGCCCATTTGAGATCCTTGAAAGAGTGGGGTCAATTGCCTACAGGCTAACCTTACCACCTATTTTGTCCAAAATACACGACGTATTTCATGTTTCCATGATAAGGAAATACGTCTCTGACCCTTCCCATGTGATTAGTTATGGTGAGTTAGAGCTCAGGGATACTTTGGCATATAAGGAGGTACCAGTGCAGGTTTTGAACAGAAAAGAACAGGAATTGCGTAGTAAGAAAATTCCTTTAGTAAAAGTTTTGTAAAGAAATCATGCGGTAGAGGAAGCTTCATGGGAGTTCGAAGACCAGATATGATAGAAATTCCTGCATTTATTCAATAGGGTTTAGCAGTAATTAGGAAAAGATGCAAATAAGTATATAAGGTTCCTATTGTAGGTTAATCAATACATGTTATAATTTTTTGGTAGTGGGTAGTATTTTGGTTTTTGGGAGAATTTTAGTTTATGTATTTGTAATCTCCCAAGACCCTAAATGTAACCACGGTATTCCTCCACCACAAGTGAGGATAAGTAATAAAATAAGTAACCAATTTTCTTTAAAGGAAGGTGTCAATGTAGATAATAAATTTCGAGGACGAAATTTTTATAAAGAGGGGAGAATGTAGAGACCCAAATAATTATAGTAATTAAATAATAAAGGAAATTGAGAAAAGGATTTTTTAAAAAGGGGTTTCAGCAAGGTCTCGTCGACAAGTGCAGAGTGCTAGTCGACGAACAAGCTTCTGGGGCTCGTCGATGGGAACATGCGTCTCGTCAACGAGGACTTACCAAGAGACTGTTTTCAAAGCCCGAAACTCGTCGACATGGAGAAGGTGTTCATCGACAAAACTCCTTCTTGGATTTGTCGATGAGGAGTTGTGGCTCGTCGACAAGGCCACGTGGACAAGCATTCTATATAAGGTCAAGAACTCATTTTTCCTACAAGAAACATATAGGATTTCTCTCTCTCTCTCTCTCTCTCTCTCTCTCTCTCTCTCTCTCTCTCTCTCTCTCTCTCTCTCTCTCTCTCTTTAACTTCATCCCCTCTTCCTTCTCTCTAGAAATCCAGCCTCATTTCACATTGGTTCGACATGCTACTACTGGGAAGTTTCTCATTATATCTACAGGAGTAGATTGTTGGTTAGGCCAACTTGGGCACCATCCCAAAATTTGGGTAAGTTAGTTATTTTAATATTTATTAAGGTATTTGGTATTTCTAGGTTGAGAAAAGGTATTAGATGGGTTTATACTAAAGTTTTGTTGGGGAAAATGTAATTTTAGGGTGTTGATTTGGAAACACTACAAGTGTAGGATAGGTTAATTTGTGGGCTTTTCAATAAGTCAGGTAAGGGGATAAACTAAGCCAGTATTTTTCATGAAATTATTTACCATATTACAGCATTTATTTCAGAAATTATGTATGTATTAGCATAGTGTTTGGGAATACTGCTGTTGAACCGGAAATATGATTTCAGATCAGCTTTTATGCATAAAAGTATTATTCATACTTGTGTGGCATGAGTACAATTTCCATGAAATTATGTTGTATCAGAATATTATGATTCTTCCAAAATAAGCATGTTCTACTCAGCTTTCAGGAAAACCATGAAAACAATATAAAAAGTATGATTTTATGAACATCATGTAAATCAGTGCAAGAATTTCACGTTCAGTACGTTATGTTATGCCGGCGTAGATGTCGTGATTCATCTTGGCTCAGATGACGTTATTATGTATGATATGCAAGATTTCATGAAATATTAACATGTTAGATATTGTTATGATTATGAAACAGTTATATACAAGTATATGAAACGAACTATATATTATCAGAACTCGGATGGTTTAGCTTGGATTTCACGAGCACAGTATCATAGCTACAAGTTCAAGTTCAAGTTCAAGTTCAAGTACAAGTTCATGATAGTGCCACCACACATCTTATGTAGAGTGTGTGAGATGGCAATCAATGTAGCTTCACGATAGTGCAGGTGCTCCCCTAGCAGTCTGGATCAAGTGGGGCAGGCCCATCGTACTTACAGACTCATGTTTGACTTAGTGTAGTCGGCCAGCCATTACTAGGTCCCGCCTTCAGGCCACACAACCCAGTCATATGGGGGTAATACATGACATCAACTAGCTATCCATCCTGGGTAATGTTCATGTATTATACAGTTATATAAGATGATTTTCATGTACAAAAAATTTAGTATGTTATATCATGTTATGATGTATCATGTTTTATTCAGATACGATACAGACAATTTTTACTAGATATGATTTGTGTACTGATATTATGTATAATATGAAAATACTCCTGTTGCCACACACTGGTGTTAGTTTATTTCCCTTACTAAGAAGTGTCTCACCCCAACTTACAAAACATTTCAGGAAATCCAGCTAGACAGACGGATCGAGCTCCGCGTCAGTAGAGGCAATTTATACTACCCCAGTGAGAAGGTGAGTTACTGAGCTAGGGTCAGATGGTTTCTGGATTATGATCCTAGATTTATCTTTTTGGTATTTTGGGATGTATATATATATATTTGACATATTAGTAGTACTTTGGTATTGTAACTATTGGATGGTATGTATGTAATTTATATTTTCCGCTGCCTAGGTATTAGAAATGAATGACAGGTATATCCCCGGTACCCCATGGGTCCAGGTTAATCATAATTAGGTCAGTTTAGCCAGTTATGGGGATCATTACATGTGTATTTATTATAAAAAGAATTATGGTAAAAAAAAAACAGGTCGTTACATCCATACTAGTGTGTCCTAGCCTTTTATGCCACAGCCAGTTAACTTCATTTATGGCTGTTAAGCATGTGATTTCTTGAGATTTAATATTTTCAAAGTTTATACAGTACACATTTATCAACTCTATTTGCTATGAATAAGATATCATGATTTTCTCTATTTTTAACTACTCATTTGTCTTTTTTTTAAATTCCATCAAGGCCTTTATCACCTAATTGACTAATGCTAAGTAAATTGTGTTTTAACCCATCTACTAGTAAAACATCATCAATGGTTAAAGAGGGATCTTTACCTACTTTTCTGATACCGATAATTTTACCTTTAACATTATCGCTAAAGTTGACATATCCACCATCTTTTTGCATTAGTGTGGTAAATTTTCATTTGTCTCCAGTTATATGTCTTGAACACCTACTATCCAAGTACCATTTGTCTTTTGATGGAGTGGTCCTAAAGCATACCTACAAGAAGGGTTCAAGGTGTTACCTTTTTGTACCCAAAGCTTCTTAGGTCTTTTTATTTCAGGTTTATTTTCAATTTTGACTCTCCATACTTTCTTGATTTTGACATCTTTCCCTTTAAATGGACATTTAAACTTTATATGTCCCTTTTTCTTACACAAGAAGCAAGTAGTATGTTCATAAGTATTTGTGGAAGATGTGTTGGCATAATATTCTGATTCTTTTATGAACTATCCCATATAGAGATTCTTTTTCTTCTTATTTTCAACTCCATTGTATCCAACTTCTTCTTTATCTAATGACATTCTTTGTGTTCCAACTAGTTTTTCAAAATTTTATTTTCCTTTTGTGAAATTGTAGATGATTTTGTCTTTATCCTCAATTTTACTTTTAAGTTTACTCAATTCAAAATCCTTCTTACTTTCACCATTTACTTGCAACTTTACTAGGTCTTGAGACAGCTCATTTATTTTATCCATGAGATCATCAATGTGTGAGCCCTTTTCTTTTTCAGTTGATTTTGAAGTCTCAAGTTGATTTTTGAGTATTTCATTTCGTTCTTTCAAAGCTAAGTTTCTTTTGGTTACTCTTATGAACCTTTTTATGCAAAGTAAATAGTTTAGCCAGAATTTCTCTATATGAAGGCATGCTTTCACATGAGTCACTACATGATTCATCACTAGATTCTTCGAATGAACTAGTGTAGGAATTTATATCAGTATCTTTAGCCATGAAGCAGAGGTTTGCCACATCTCAATCACTTGATTCGGTTTCTGATTCGTTTGAGCTTGTGTCATCCCATGTTGTAGCTTTCATCGCCTTCTTTTTCTTCTTCTTGATGTCTTTCTTAAGCTGTGGACAATCAGGTTTTATATGCCCAACCTTTTTGTAGTTATAACACATAGGAGGTTCATTCTTGGTTTCCTTTTTTCTTGTTTCTCCTTTATTAGATTTTGAGCCTCTGAATTTTCAAGTAAATTTCTTATTTTTCTTGAAGAACTTGCCAAATCTCCTAATAATTAAGGCTATATCATCATCATCTAGTTTGTTGTCTTCTTTGTCACTAGAACTTTCTTTTGCAGCCTTAAGGACTATTGATTTCTTGTTTTTGTTACCTTCAGAATTTCTTTTATTAATTGTCATCTTGTATGTGAGGAGTGATCCTATGAATTCATCTAGGGAGGTATTTTTCAAGTTCCTTCCTTCCATTATTGTAGTGGCTTTAAGTTCCCATATAGGAGGAAGTCCTCTTAGAATTTTTCAAATCATTTCATACGTAGAGTAGTTTTTCCCTAATGTATTAGAAATTTTATAATATGGGTAAACCTAGTGTACTTACTAGTGATGGTTTCTTCAGGGTTCATTCTAAATGCTTCATACTCGCTAGTGAGCAAATTAATTCTACTATCCCTTACATCAAATGTTCCTTCATAAGTTACTTCAAGTTTAGCCTAGATTTCTTTAGATGATTTACATGTCATGATCCTATTGAATTCATTTACATCCAGGGCACAATACAGTGCATTCTGTTGATTTAGGTGTAATCCCAAAAGGGGGGTGGATTAGGTATTTTAAAAATTCTTTAAACTTATTTACCACTTAAACCCTATTTCACTATTTACCAATTTAATGATTAAATACGTGTGAAATTATTTAGGATATACACTTGCAATATAAACAATGAAATGCGTTGCAGCAATTAAAAGAGTAAGGGGAGAGAGAATGCAAACATAGTTTTTACGAGGTTCAGCCAACTTGGCCTACGTCTTCGCCTTGAGCAACTCACTCAAGGATTCCACTAAAATCCATGCTCCTTAAATTGGAACAAATCTTCCCTTACATCCGCTGCTTACAAGAGATACAGCTTTCTCCTCAGCCAGTTCACAATCCGAACTGTGATTACAATATAATATCAAATTTGCAAAACAACTCAAGATTCGCTTCTAACAAAGCTAGTGAGTACAATTGAAACCTATCACATAAACATATGATGAAACTTGAAGCTCAGTATGAATAAAACAATACAATCGTTATATGAATTAAATGTTTCAACCAATTTCCATTTTATCAAATCTCCCAAGTAATGATTTATGTAAAAGCTTTGGAGAATATTAGGGTTCTAGTTCATTTTGTGAAAATGCACAAATATATCTTATGTGACCTTATTAAAAAATTTTATCTTGAATATTATATCAATCAAAATCAGCAACTTTCTTTCAAATATTTAATCACAATGCGATCTTTGTAATATGCAAATATATATATATATATATATATAATGTGATTTCCAAAGATCAAATAACTGAATATAAAGTTTTCCAAAAAATATTCCTCAATTAAAATATATAGTTATGAACAACAAGAATATTTAATCAAGTGGTTTTAAGATATCTAAAATATAGAGCCTGAATACACACTTGAATCAAAAGTGGTTAACCTATGGCAAAAACTTTTCTTGAGTAGTGATCTTATTTAAATAATCTATAAGTAAATACACTCCAGATCAATTACTCAGCTAATGTTCAATAACTGATTTTGAGATGAGAAGTTCTTTGAAAGATATATATGTCAACAAGCAAATTAGTTTATATGAAAAACTCTATAAGAATAAATATTAACGTGAAGATTGATTTACCAAACCTCAATACCAAAAGGAGCGTACAATGATTGCTAGATTGTCTTTTGAAACTCGAGATAGCCTTAGCTTAGATTTGACGTAAGAACTTTGAAATCCCAATCTAAAGTTTCAGCAGTGTGTTCAAAGTTGTGCTAAACGTGCAGTCTCCTCAATCGTATACCAAAGGTTCGTTCTCTCTTTTCTCCTCCATTCTCTTTTTTTTTCGACACTAGGGTATAGATGTTTATTATATAGGTACCTTTCCCTCAAAATCAATCCTAATCGTTGGATCAAAACTTAACTTGCGTGTTCTCTCATTAAAAATCAAATTTTTAAACTTTTCCACAAGTTCATACGACTGAGGGTTAAAGCCCAGACGACTGAAGTTCCTTAGAGCTTCGGAAAAAATAACCTAGACACAAGGTCAGATGACTGAAGTTTGGGGTTTAGTCTTCTAAAGTGTTGGGTTCAAACAACAAAATTCTGAGTTCAGTCTTCTGAGGTGCTTCTGTCAGGTTCTGTGTTTCACCATTAATTCTTTAGACGACTGAACTTAATCTTCGATCTTCTGAATAAAATCTTCAAACGACTAAGCTTAACTTCGGTCTTCTGAAGTTGCAACTTCAGACGACTAAATGTTGAGTTTGGTCTTCTGAAGTTACAACTTCAGACGATTAAACGTTGAGTTCGGTCTTCTAAAGTGACCAATTTCAGGATTTTTATTTTTAGTTCAAAAAATCTATTTTGATCTCTTTCTTGGCTTTTTTATAAAAATATTTTCCGGGGTTTTAACAATATCTCTAAGTCCACAAATATCCGCTAATGATGTTCATGAGATGCATGAGTCCTAAGGTCATTCTAGGGTATATGTTGAGCCCCAAATTAAATCATATGAAATGTACATACATTCAATTCAAAGTACCCATTCCCATGAAGATCTTGAACTTTGCTGCTTGCATCTTCATTCTTATCCTCTCTTGGTTCCATGGAATGTGCCAAGATATGTATGCTTTAGTCTTCATGGCTTCCATAACTTTTTATCCTTTTGTGCATGCTATATAATATTCTTGTTCACAATCTCAATGCACAGATCAAATACCAAGTGATTTATCATTATCAAAACAGGATTTGACTCATAGAATCAACAATCTCTCCCTTTTTTATGATGACAAATACACGAGCAAAAATATAGGCTCCCTCTCAAATAATGCATCAAATATTCAGCAAATGAAATATGCTCATAATCATACAATTAGCTTTTCCATACACTTTTGCTATAAACTGATATTCTTCTCCCCATTTTTTTTATTCTTCTCTCATTTTTGCTCTAAAAACTACTATTCTTCTCCCCCTTTTGACATCAACAAAAAGGTGTATTACAAAAACATGAGTGGATATAGTCTTATATTCTGCTTCCAGTTTTAACTCTTAAAAGTTTGAACTTATTCAATCAGCATCTTGTGAAAGGATTGTACTGTGAAAACATGTCTCCCTATGTTAATTCAATTTACTTCTCCCCCCTTGCTAATGCAGACATATGTGTTGTGGAATCTAAATTGCAATGTGAACATTCACAGTGTGATAAATATCATATAGATGTATACGCAAACACGGTTATTAAACTTCAATGATTATGTGAGGATTAACATGTGGAAGTTAATATGTTCTCATCATGATAGAAGTGTAATACCAAATGTTAACTAATGTGATACGAAATGGGAACAAATTAGCCGAAATTAAAATTTTAATCAATTTTGAATATTAAGTGACGTTGCTCCCCCTGAATTATGTCATCTAATATAATTCTAGGCGACCTCTCGACTATGCATCATGCCTAATTCATGCCTAATTTGGATAAATCTATCCCCCGCAAATGGTTTCATGAATATGTCTACCCATTGTTCATCCGTGCATACAAACTCAAATGTCACATCTCCTTTTTGCACATGATCACGAAGAAAGTGATGTCGTATTTCTATATGTTTAGTTCGTGAATGTAGTATGGGATTCTTTGAGATGTCTATTGTGCTCGTATTAGCACATCTTATAGGAATTGTTTCATAACTTAATCCAAAATCCGTCAATTATTGCTTCACGTATAGCGTTTCAGCACAACAACTACCTGCCGCTACATATTTTGCCTCACCTGTGGAAAGAGCAACTAAATTCTGCTTCTTGGGAAACCAAAAGACTAACGAATGTCCTAAAAAATGACATATACGACTCGTGCTTTTTATATCCTCTTTTCTACCAGCAAAATCAGCATCTGAATAGCTGATAATCTCAAAAGATGTATACTTAGGATACCATAAGTCAAGTTCCACAGTTCCTATCAGGTATCTAAGTATTCGTTTGATAGTTAACAAATGTGACTCTTTTGGTGCCACCTGAAATCTTGCGCATAAACATACGCTAAACATTATGTCAGGTTTGCTGGCAGTCAGATATAGTAAGCTACCAATCATTCCATGATATAACTTGACATCTACCGGTATACCTTGTTCATCTTTATCTAATTTCAAAGAAGAGCTCATAGGTGTTTCTAGTATTTTTCATCTTCCATATTAAACTTTTTGAGCAGATCTTTAACGTACTTCGATTGATTATAAAGATACCTTGTCTAGCTTGTTTGATATGAATTCCTAGGAAGAAATTTAGTTCACCCATCATGCTCATCTCAAATTCATTCTGCATAAATCTTTATCTGTGGCTCCAAAAATGATATCATCTACATATACTTGTACTAGGAGAATGTCATCTTCCTTAGACTTTATGAACAATGTTGTATCTATCCTTCCTCTAATAAATCCATTTTCTAGTAGAAAACTGCTTAGCCTTTCATACCAAGCTCTACGAGCTCGCTTGAAACCATACAAGGCTTTTGTTAGTCCATAAACGTGATTTGGATTCTTATGGTTTTCAAAACCTGGGGTTTGTTCTACATACACTTCTTCACTTATGTAGCCATTTAGAAATGTGCTTTTGACATCCATTTTATATAACTTGAAATCCTTAAAAGCAACATAAGGTAAAAGAATTTGAATGGCTTCCATTCTAACTATAGGTGCAAATGTTTCTTCAAAATCTATTCCTTCTTCCTAGTTATATCCCTGAGCTACTAGTCTTGCCTTATTTCTAACAACTATCCCATGTTCATCTTTTTTGTTCTTATATATCCATTTTGTTCTAATAATTGTCTTATCCTCAAGTCTAGGAACTAATGTTCATACTTTGTTTCTTTCAAATTGATTTAACTCTTCTTTCATGGACAACACCCACGATTCATCCTCAATTGCTTCACTCACATTCCTCAGTTCTTCTTGAGATAGAAAGGCAAAATGACTAATCACATTCCTAAGTGAGGATCGTGTGGCTACTCCACGTGATGGTTCACCTATTATTTGATCAATGGGATGATTCTTTATGTACTTCCATTCTTTAGGTAGTGCATTATCCTCATTTTCAATTTGATTAGATTCAGCAGATGGTTCCTTAAGTTCATTTCTCTTTTCTGAATTATTTTCAATAAACAGTTTCTCAAATTCCTTGTTTATCTCAATTTCATCTTCATCAGTTCTTTTGGAGAAGGGATTCGACTCATCGAACAATACAT
The DNA here is from genome assembly GCF_029873635.1 of Malania oleifera. NCBI lineage: Eukaryota > Viridiplantae > Streptophyta > Magnoliopsida > Santalales > Ximeniaceae > Malania > Malania oleifera. The sequence continues at coordinate 50,229,194 of NC_080425.1, forward strand.
GAATAGATTCTATAACGGTTAATGTTCGTTTGTTATATACTTTATAAGCTTTACTATCTAAGGCATACTCTAGGAAAGTACCTTCATCTGATTTCACATAAAACTTTCCTAAGTGTTCATTGTCTCTAAGCACAAAAAATTTATAGCTAAAGACATGAAAATAAGATATGTTTGGTCTATGGCCATTCCATAATTCGTATGGAGTCTTATTTAGTAATGGTCTAATCAAAACTCTATTTAGAACATAGCATGCGTATTTACTGCCTCAGCCCAAAAGTACTTAGGTAGTTTATGTTCCTTAAGCATAGTTCTTGTCATTTCTTGTATAGACCTATTCTTCCTTTCAACTACACCATTATGTTGTGGTGTTCTAGGGGCTGAAAAATTATAAGTTATTCCTAACGAATTGCAGTAGTCTTCCATGCCTTGATTTTTAAATTCTCTCCCCTATCGCTTCGAATTTTGGTGATAGTATATCCCTTTTCATTTTGGATTTTCTTGCACAGGTTTATGAATTGTTCGCAGGCTTCATCTTTGTGACCTAAGAATAGTACCTATGTATGTATTGAATAATCATCAACTAAGACGAATGCGTAAGATTTTCCTCCTAAACTCTGAATTGGGTTTGGACCAAATAAATTTAAGTGTAGCATTTGAAGTGACCTAGTAGTGGAGATTTCTTTCTTCTTCTTAAAGCTCGTTTTTGCTTGTTTTCCTAGTTGACAAGCCTCACATATTTTATCTTTAACAAATTTTGTCTTAGGCAATCCCTTAACTAGTTTAGATATTAGGTCCATGTTTGCGTGTCCTAGTCTCCTATGCCAAGTCCAACTAATTTCATTAGCATGTCACACTCTATGAGATTAAGTTATCAAAACTAGTGGTATATACATTTTCACGACGCTCAACAGTGAATAGTATCTTATTATCAGTTTTGTGTTTAACCATGCACTTGTCATGTTCAAAAGACACTTTGTAACCTTTATCACACAGTTGGCTAATACTCAATAAGTTGTGCTTTAAACCATCAACCAGTAAGACATCATCTATAATTAGTGATGAATCATTACCAACTTTACCTACAGTTGTGATCCTTCCCTTAGCATTATCTCCAAAAGTGACAAATCCTCCATTCTTAGGTGTGATGGATGTGAACTTTGCTTTATCCCCGATCATGTGATGTGAACATCTACTATCCATATACCATCTATCTTTTGAAGAGGATGATCTTAAGCATATCTGTAAGACACAATCACATAACTACTTTTGGTACCCAGATTTTCTTGGGTCCATGGGGGTTAGTACTAGATTCTCCTTTGATTTTCCAGACTTTCTTAATTTTGACATCTTTATTTTTGAAAGGACAGTCAAATTTTATGTAACTTAACCTCTTACATTTAAAATATGTAATATTTCTATGATAGTTTTTAGGTGGAACATATGATTTTGACTGTCTTACAAAATATCCCATGTAAAGATGTCACTGTTTTAGATTTTCCTTCCCATTATAACCAAGACCTTCCTTCTCTAAGGAATTTCTTTAAGCTCCTAGGAGTTTTTTAAAATTATTTTGTCCTTTAGTAAATTTACAAATAATCTCAGATTTATCTTTCAAATTCTTTTCTAACTCCTCAATTTTCAAATCCTTGTCTTTCATAAGAGATGCATGAGATTCATTTTGATGTTCAACTAACTTTGAAAGTTCTTTGACTTTATTTTTCAAATTAGATATTTTCTTAGTTTTCTTCTCAAACATTTTAATAGTGTACTAATATTCTTGTTTCAGTTCATCATATGAAAGCATGCCATTCTCATTTTCAGAATCACTAGAATAATAAGAAGATAATGAGAATGATGATTGTACTTAAAAGTTATCATGTGCCATTAGATACAGATTTGCAATCTCATCATCACTGGATTCAGATTCTAAATCACTTGTGTTATGCATATCCCAACCGAATTTTAGCACCTTCTTCTTTTTCTTGGAGGCTTTCATTAGTTTGGGACACTCAAGCTTGATGTGTCCAACCTCTCCACAATTGTAGCAAGTTGGTGGATCTTTCTTCTTTTTCTTCATACTTGACTCTCCTCTTTCTATTTTTGAGTTCTAGAATTTTCTATTGAACTTCTTATTCTTCTTCAAGAACTTCCCGAACTTTCTTGTTAGCAAGGTCATGTTATCATCCAATTCTGAATCACTTCCTTCACTAGAGTTGTTTGATAATGCCTTAAGTGTTGTGGCTTTCTTTGCTTTAATTTGCTCATTCTTCCTCTTATTTATTGCAAGCTCATAGGTGATAAGCGATCTAATAAATTCATCAACATACATCTCCTTGAGATTTCTCCCTTCTACTATTGTTGTAGCTTTCGCTTCCCAAATTGGAGGTAGTCCCTTGAGTATTTTCCTAATCAACTCATACGTAGGGTAAGATTTACAAAGAGCATTTAAAGAATTTGTGATGTGTGTGAATCTAGTGTACATGGATTGAATAGATTAATCAGTAGTCATTTTAAATGCTTCATACTCACTAGTGAGCATGTTTATTCTACTATCTTTCACTTCCTTGGTACCTTCATATGTAACTTCTAATTTTTCCCAAATCTCTTTAGCTGAGTCACATGCCATTACCATATTAAATTCATTTAAATCTAGTGCACAGAAAAGCAAGTTCATTGTCGTAGCATTTATTTGTACCAATTTCCAGTCTTCCTTTGTATACTCATCTTCAGTTTTAGGTACATTTACTTTATCAATTACTTTCATAGGAACATGATTTCCCTTAGTAACTATTTTCCATACCTTACAATCTGCATTTAACAGGTATATGCTCATCCTACGTTTCCAATATGTGTAATTTACACCACAAAAAATTGGTGGTCTTGTGGACGAGTGTCCCTCACCGAATGGAGTTACACCGATATGTGGCATGGGATCTTTTTACAAATGAACAATTATGACTATGTAAACCTACTCTGATACCAAATGTTGATTTAGGTGTAATCCCAAGAGAGGGGGCGAATTGGGTATTTTAAAAATTCTTTAAACTTATTTACCACTTAATCCCTATTTCACAATTTACCAATTTAATGATTAAATACGTGTGAAATTATTTAGCATTTACACATGCAATATAAATAATGAAATGCGTTGCAGCAATTAAAAGAGTAAGGGGAGAGAGAATGCAAACACAGTTTTTACGAGGTTCAGCCAACTTGGCCTACATCCTCGCCTTGAGTAACCCACTCAAGGATTCCACTAAAATCCATGCTCCTTAAATTGGGACAAAGCTTCCCTTACAACTGTTGCTTACAAGAGATACAACTCTCTCCTCACCTGGTTCACAATCCGAACCGTGATTACAATATAATATCAAATTTGCAAAACAACTCAAGATTCGCTTCTAACAAAGCTAGTGAGTACAATTGAAACCTATCCCATAAACATATGATGAAACTTGAAGCTCAGTATGAATGAAATGTTACAATCGTTATATGAATTAAATGGTTCAACCAATTTCCCTTTTATCAAATCTCCCAAGTAATGATTTATGTAAAAGCTTTGGAGAATATTAGGGCTCTAGTTCACTTTGCGAAAATGCACAAATATATCTAATGTGAACTTATTCAAAAACATTGTCTTGAATATTATATCAATCAAAATCAACAACTTTCTTTCAAACATTCAATCACAATGCGATTTTGTAACTGATTTTCAGATGAGAAGTTCTTTGAAAGATTTATATGTCAACAAGCAAATCAGTTTATATGAAAAACTCTATGAGAATAAATATTAACGTGCAGATTGATTTACCAAACCTCAATACCAAAAGAAGTGCACAATGATTGATAGATTTTCTTTTGAAACTCGAGATAACCTTAGCTCAAATTCGACCTAAGAACTTTGAAATCCAAATCTAAAGTTTCAGCAGTGTGTTCAAAGTTGTGCTAAACGTGCAATCTCCCTAATTGTATGCCAAAGGTTCGTTCTCTCTTTTCTCATCTATTCTCTTCTCTTTTTTTTTTTTTTTTTTGGGCACTAGGGTTTAGATGTTTATTATATAGGTACCTTGCCCTTAGAATCAATCCTAACTATTGGATCAAAACTTAACTCGCTTGTTCTCTCATTAAAAATCAAAATTTTAAACTTTCCCGCAAGTTCAGACGACTGAGGGTTAAGGCCCACATGACTGAAGTTCCTTAGAGCTTCAAAAAAATAACCTAGACACAGGGTCAGACGACTGAAGTTTGGGGTTTAGTCTTCTGAAGTGTCGGGTTCAGACGACTGAAGTCTGAGTTCAGCCTTCAGAGGTGCTTCTACCAGGTTCTATATTTCACCATTAATTCTTCAAATGACTGAACTTAATCTTCGGTCTTCTAAAGAAAATCTTCAGACTACTGAGCTTAACTTTGGTCTTCTGAAGCGACCAATTTTAGGATTTTTCTTTTTAGTTCAAAAAATTTGCTTTGCTCTCTTTCTTGACTCTTTTATAAAAATATTTTCTGGGGTTTTAACAATATCTTTAAGTCAACAAATATCCCCTAATGATGTTCATGAGATGCATGAGTCCTAAGTTCATTCTAGGGTATATGTTGAGCCTCAAATAAATCATATAAAATGTACATACATTCAATTCTAAGTACCCATTCCCATGACGATCTTGAACTTTGCAGCTTGCATCTTCATTCTTATCCTCTATTGGTTCCATGGAACGTGTCAAGATATGTATGCTTTATTCTTCATGGCTTCCATAACTTGTTATCCTTCTGTGCATGCTGTATATTATTCCTGTTTGCAATCTCAATGCATAGATCAAATACCAAGTGATTTGTCATTATCAAAACAGGATTGGACTCATAGAGTTAACACATTCATTGCACTTGAATTTATTTGCAAAATCTTTAAGTCATTATCTGTCATCTCTTTTTTCCTCTTTTGGTATTTCTTTATCATCTACAATTTTGGTAGGGATGAGATCACCATGTATGACAACTTTCCAAACTTTCCAATCCATGGTTTGTAGGTATATTCTCATTCTTTGTTTCCAAAAGGTGTAGTTGACACCGCAGAAGATAGGTGGTCTAGAAGAGGATTCTCCTTCGGCAAAAGGAGATACAGCTAGGTGTGCCATACGGATCTTTATGTAACTTCTAGTTTAAGATTTGCTACAACCCCATTCTGATGCCAATTGAAAAGTAAGGTAAACTCCCAAAAGGGGGTGAATTGGGTTTTTAAAATTTCTTTACTTGCTTTGTATTTAAAAATTCCTTAGTTAAATTTTTGTCTCAGCACTATATACTTTCAGCAATTTACCAATAACCACAATACTACTAATAATCAATTAAGTTTAACCAATATTCAATCTCAAGTTCAAATCTTTGATATTAACACTCAGCTAATTAAATTCCAAAAATCATATTAGGATAGTTTAAAAATAATACTCTGATTTCAAATTCAAAAACTCGGATTTTATTCCTTTACTCCAATCAATATAATTTTCTAATATTTGATTTTTGAAAACTTTTAATTTTAAAATACCTTGCAGCTATTTAAATATTCAAAATCAGAACTTTGATGTATTTATCAAACCAACCAACTAGCTAATGTATGCTAAATTTAAATATGCTTCAAAATCAAGATTTTAGCACTCCCAAAGGTTTAGCAAAATATAAAGATCATACACGCATTTAATATCTTTACAGGAGATTTAGGGAAAAGGAGAGAGACACCGGATTTTTACAAGGCTCGACCAGCAGCCTACGTCCTTGCCTCAAGCAACCGTTGTGAGGATTTTCCTTTCCAACTTTCTTCCAAGCCAAGTTACAACCTCTCCGTATTAGGTGGAGATCCCTCTCTAATAAGAATATCCCTTCTCGTTAGTCAACAACTCAACAACCCTTGATGTCAAAAACAACAAGAGAAAACAAGAAACAATCTTGTGTACATGACAAACTCTAAACAAAAGTAGATTAGTATAGTTTAAAAACAATATAATTCAATAAAAATCAATATAGAAAGATGAAACTTGAAGTAAATATCACCGGGGTTCTTTCTTAGATTGTAAAACTCAGTTAGAGCACAAGAACCGTAAGCTTTAATTCAACAAGTACTTGGCAATAGCTTTCAGCAAAGTATTTAGCAAGAACTCATTGAAAGTATGAGAATTGATCAATAGCTACTTGTTGGTGTATTTAATCTTTTGGTTTAACATGTATTTATAGATAGAAAAGATTAATTTTCGTATTCCCCAAGTTTCTTGCAGTGTTTCCCAAGTTTTCACAAAATTTAGGGACCAATTAATCAGTTTTGGAAACTTTCCCTCGCTGTTTTAAATTTGAAAAACCAAAGGTCAGTCGACTCAGACTATCGAGGTCAGTCACCTAATCTTTTATAGAACAGGAAATTTTGAAAGTTAGTGTAGTGTCAATCGACTGATCCTGAATGATCAGTGGTTTGAGCTTTTATAGTTTAGTATATTTCAAAAGTCAATACTGAGTCAGTCAACTGATCTTGTAAGGTTAGTTGCCTGATATTTTATAGTTTAGATTATTTTAAAATTCCAGTGTTGAGTCAGTCAACTGATCAACCACCATCAGTCATCTGAACTTACAACTATTTTGAGTTTCCAAAAATTTTGATTTCAACATTTTATCCCTTTGATTTTGAAAAAATTAAATGAAACTTATTTAAAAACATTTTCTGGGGTTTTCAGAAATTGGTCTCTAACTCAATAATGTTTCCTAAGTGCTTCAACCTTTTATATTGAATTTTGTGAAGTACTTACAAAAGACTACTTAAGGACTATGACTTTCTAATCACTAAGTCTTCATGTATAGCTTCCATTCTTCATGTTTAGTTTGTCTTCAAGCTTCAATAGTCTTTACCTTTATAAGATCTTGCAGCACTAAGTTCGAGCTTTTAACAAACTTGTCAATCACTTGATATTGATCACTTGAGTCACTTGATCTGGATCTTAAAAAAACTTGAGTCACCTAAAACTTTACTTAACCAAATATGTTAAGTTTCTTGGATTTTTTATCATCAAAACAAGATTTTAAGCTTTATAAGCTAAAAAAATAGAAAAAATAAAGTATTGATTAGTAATTTTGAAGGTATGATTAATCAAGTATCGTCTACTAGACGGGTGTAAAAGGATTCTAATATCTTACTTTTGCATAATCGTACTTCCAAGCCAAACTTAGTGATGTAGACAATTGACTTCTGATTTCCTTGGATCTAGATGTAATTTAATGACTAATGAATAAGTGGTATGTTAAATAGGTGTTATAATCAAACATAGAATAAATATGTTAGTGGCGACTATTGAATTTTTAAGTAATCAATTTCTCAGTCCATATATCACATCGGACTTCATATAATATTGAGTTCATTACTCAATCGAAGAGTTTCAGAAATTCAATCCAATCTATTTCGAGGGGTCAACACAATGAGATGTTACGACAACTAACAATATAAACAAACATATTTTAATAATCTATTATTTTACTGTATATAAATAAAAAATAAAAAATAACAAGATGTCAAATAAATCCTTAACATCAATTTTGTATTTCAGTATTTAACCATCAAGACACTCAAATTTCAAACACTTGCACCAATGCCACACAAGCAAATGACCTAGTGAAACACTAAAACTAGAAGAGTTAGACATTTATATTCATATCAGTTTAACACCTAGAAATCCTTAGAATTCCACATCAATACACATTACAGCATAGAAAAGAACTCAACAAACCCAAAAATCCGAATAAAAAAAAAAGAGCTATTAATCCGCAACAAAACCCAAAAGACCAACAAAAAGAAAAGAGGTGGGACTCACAGCTAGGATTTGAAGGTCGCAACTTGTAAGTTGTAAGGAAGTCTAGGGTTCAAAGGTCACGACTCGCCGGTTCCCCTTTTGAGCTGTGTCGTCCGACAATGTAGGCTGGCAAGGAGCCAGAGATTTGAAGGTCAACACTCATGTTGTCTTCCTTTTTGGGGGGGGGGGGGTAAAATGACCCAAAACGCTACGTTTCATATCCTAAGTGTATCCTCACGTATCCATACATGTCCAATATTTTTAAAATAAAAAAAAATACTTACGAATACGTCTCCAAACGTAACCATATTCGATAAATGTCTGATACTGAGGCTTTCCTCCCTTTCAGAGTTTTGCAGTATAAGTGTTTCCTAGTTACAATAAAATCCTTCCTAGTTTAGTACTTTCTAATTTCCATTCCTTTAGAAAAATACAATATTTGTTTGAAGTTTGAACTGACCTAACCGCCAATCCCTATAATCTTCTTCCCCACCTTCCCCTGCTTCTCTGCTTTTTCTCTCTCGCGTGCAGCAACGATTGCACCATAGCAAGAGCTAGGAGCTACCACGTAGTCACCTGGCCATGTAGGACTAATAATATTATGTGAAAAGGGAAAATGAAAATTGATTTATAGGAACAAGCTTTGCTCCCCGCCCTGTTTCTAGAAGTTTTTTTCCCATTTTAATTTTATTTTATAATAAAATATTAAATAATAATTTGTTTGGGAAAAATTTTTCGGTTTTGATGCTTATGTAATCTCACTAGACTGAGAAATGAGATTTACTTGGGAAAGAAAAGCGGCATTCGACGCATGGCAAATTTCCTTGGACCATCTAGCGAGATTTTCTTGGGAATTGGCAAAACTCGTTGGATGGTCTAGCAAGATTTGCCATGAGTAATCAACTGGCATTTGACGCATAGCAAAACTCACCGGACCATCCAGCGAGTTTTGCTCGAATTTTGAATGTCCCCTTCCTCCTTCATTTGCTCGCGAATTGCAGAGAGAGCAGAGATAGAGAGAGTAGAGAGCAGCATTGCAAAGCAAAGGGCATAGCTATTGGCCGGACGATTGGACGCGAGAGAGCAAGTGACTGTTGGAGAGGACTCGCCAAACGTTGCTCGTCGAATGTTGGGGAGAAGGCATAAAAGGGGGAGATGAGGTATGTAGCTTCTTCAACCCTTGCTCACATTATTGATTTTGTGGAGAATTTGTTAGTGTATTTAATAAATTAGTACGTAGCACTTCGAATTTGTTGATTGCAAGCATTTGCTAGAAACCCAATATTGAGGTTAGGATTATTCTGATTTTGTGTTTTATTTCCTTGAATTTGATATTGTATTTCGTGCAATTTATTTCATGCAAATGTATACAATATGTGTAATTATAATTGAAAAAAATATATATTTTATACTGTATTGTGTATGTGTCATTAGTATTGAAAGAAAAAATTGTTTAATTTATTAGTAATGTATGTGTAATTGTTTTTGAAAAAAAATTTGTTATTGAAAAAAAAGTAAAAAATGTTGTAATTAATATATATTGTATTTTAGACGGTATTGTGTATGTGTAATTGTTATATATTTAATGTGTTAATTTGTTGTCATTTAATGTGAGGTTAATTTGCTGTTAATTAATATATTTTGTATTTTAATGTTGAATTCCTTATTTGGAATTGAATTTGAAAATTACATGTGTTATTAAGGTATCTTAAAAAAATTGTTTGGTTTTGAAAATTAAGGGTGCGTTCAAAAATTTATTTGATTTTTTGCAATAGATTTGGCCAAAAAAATATGCATCATAATATATAATTTTTAATTAAAAAATAATAATATAAATTATATTAACTATAAAAATAATAATTAAAACTACCAAAATATTATCAAAAAATTTCACAATCATATGTTAATTCACTATATGATATGTATTGTTGTTAATTAGAAAGTAATGATGTAAATTATATTAAGTAGAAAATAATCATTACAACTACTAATTTAATTAAAAAGGGAACTCACCTATAAAATATGTTGTAATAAATTAAAAAGTATTATAACTATTTTATTTAATTATTATATTTCAAAGTCACTTTACAAGAACACTATTATTAAATTTATGAGTTGTCAATGTTTTATTTGGTTAAGTTAGGTCTAAAATTTTAATGATTTTATGTTATTTTATAAGAAATAAATTTAAACTATATTTTTTTAATAAAAATGAAAATATAATTGATTGTATAAAATGTGAGTGTTATAAAAAAAGTTAATTCATTTGTTTTTTTGCAGATGAAATTGTTTTCTTATCAAGTTTAACCTAAAGAAGAGGAAAACATTGATTCTCTAAAATATGGAAAAGAGGTGTTACATCATGTGCTTATATATATAATTTTATTTTTTGTAGGACTTTACTAGTTGCCGAGGGTCAATCTAAATGGCAGGAAGTTCAAGCAGTGTTTTGGTGATGGTGTTGTTGTATATAGGGGGGAATTATCACCGTCGTAGAAGGTGTTAGTTATAGTACTAAGCAAGTTCGACTAATTCGAATTGGCCATATGACTAAATTAAATAAATTGTATGTGAAGATATACAAATATTTGCATATTGATCCAGGTCAATATGCATTGCCGGGTGACCACAAAATATCCTATACGAGGGTTCAATGATACAGACCTCTATGAGGTTGTTCCCATAACTGATGACTATAATCTGCGGATTATGTTGGATGCACATTGCATAGGTCCGACATACTTAACTGTGCAGTTATATATGGAAACCATTCCTTAAATGGGTGTCATCGCGAATAGGCAGTCGGTAATGCCTGCTGAACATATGGTTGAAGTGGTGGAAAACACCCAAGAAGCACGTCATTATGAAATGATTGCAGACGAAGGTATTGAACCATACATGATTATGGAGGTTGGTGGGACGTATGCGGTGGATTTCAATGAAGGTCCAAGATCGTCATTCGAGCCGCCAACGTACGAAAGACTTGTTCTTCACACGGATGAATAGAGAGGTTGCGAAGAAGTTCCCATAGAAGGATCAATATCGTTGTTCGCTATTGTGAACGTTACATTAGACAAGGGGATGAATATTACAAATGATGTTAATTTAGAAGATGAAGACATATACGAGTAGGAAACAAGGGTTAAATGAGTTCACCGATGATGTGAACCCACACCCCCCCCCCCCCCGGTGAAACGAATGATACCATCTACAACGCCTAGTTTGTGGACAAACCTCCAATGTATGCTCAAATTGACATAGATGCTGCAAATTTTTCACGAGAAGAGGAGCTTCCTATACGGGTGACTAGTTGGGATGAATCGCCTAAGCTGGGTAGAGGGATGCTATTCAGGTCGAAGGATCAGTTGATAGCGACAGTTCGGATTTATCACGCTTGAACCCACCATGACTTATACGTTATGCAGTCTAACCCAATGTTTTAGGTTGCTAAGTGTAACGAGTTTGATTGTGGATGGAGAGTGCGTGCAATGTATAAAATGAAACACAGATTATTCGAAATCACCCAATATGGTGGTCCACACACGTGCTTGAATGAACTTCTCTCGCAGGACCATAACCAAATCACATAATCCCTAATTGCTTGGGAGATAGTGAATCTGATAAGGAGAGATGCATCAACATCAATCGCCACATTGAAAGAGTTCATAGATCGTCGCTTCGGCTATTCAATCTTTGTTTACTCTATAAGTCTGATCCCATTTTGATTATGACAAAACCAATGTTTCTCACCTGTGCACTGAACTTCTTAAACAGGTTTATCCTTAGCATGGACTATTGGTAGGAACTTAAGCAAGTCATATGGACTATGAAGATCAAGCTTTATTTATGGCGTCTGAAGAATCAAAAGAATGAAGACCTATTTCTCTATTGTATTTGCATTCATTTTTAATTGGTTTGTAATAGTAAATATAGGAAAAGGTTGGTAATAATCTCTACATGTCATGCATGTAAGTAATCGTAAGCTCAAGACCTTAGAAAGACCTTAGGTCCCTACACAAATGCACAAAATAGTCCCCATAATCACTTACATTATTAAGGGAAAGAATTGAAATGAATTGGACAAAATAGACAAATCTGTGAGAGGTCGGGCGACCGAACCCGTTGTGTTCAAGACACTTCAGGCGCCCGAATAGCTGAGAAGTCAGCGGGTTGACTTGGTTTCGGGCAACCGAACCAAATTTGAATGTACCGTCATCAGTCAACCGAACCAGTACTATGTACTTTTCCATCGTCCTCGAGCGCCCGAACCTATAGTTCATTTTACCCTCAAGCGATCGAATACGTGAGTTTGGTAAATCAAACTTGAGATCGGGCAACCGAAACGCGGACAAAATGATTTTTACCTTAGTTCAGCCAACCAAACATACACCCGAGCACCCGAACATCCAAAAGAGACTTTTTCAACTGAGTTTATTTAGGCGACCGAACCATGGTTCAGCCGCCCAAAAACTCTTGAGTTTTTTATTTTTTACTAAGGTTAAAGTTTAAATGGGGTTAATTTTCCTGATTTGTTTTAAAACAATTTTAATAAAGGCCTATATGTCCCCAACGATCATAATTTGGCCAACTTCTATATATAAGGCCTCATTTGTGTAAAGTAGTAAAAGATTAAGAAAATCATTAGTGCAAAAATCCTCTTAAACGCAAATGCTCATTTTAGCCCGTACTACTCAAAATACTCTTATACATCCATTCCTTTAATTCATCCTAGCTTTGTGAGAGTTCTTAGTGTGTTTTTGCTATATTATTGATTGTTTAATACTCAAAACATTGTGCTTGATTGTTTGTTGATTTTTTAGAGTTAAGTAAGAGTTATCCCACAGATTTAATTTGATAAATCTAGTGTTGGGAAGAACTCATTAGCTTGAGGATCTTAGCATTGTTATTGCAAGATTCCTATAGCTATAAGTTTTGTGTACAAAGTATTTTACAAACTATATTTTTCAAACAAGTCTTGTGCATATTTAATTGAGGAAAATATTTTGAGTTAGTTTGAATATTTGATCAGCATCTTTGAAACCATAATCTATTATTGAGATTTATTATACCTTGTTTCAAAGAAATAGCTTGTTAGAACACTCTTGAGCATATTTGTGATTATAAATTTCTGAGTGTTTGCTTGCACAAAATCACATCACCGAGCTTACAATGCCTATACTGTTGATGTGTGGTTGATTGGTTATATTTGGTACATATCTGCTTGATTGGGAAGCATAATCATTGTACCCAATTTACTATTGAGAAATATTGTTGTATTCCAGGCATGGCCGAAGGGGGAGGTAATCCATCCCGGGAAGGATTGTTTGTAAATGTTGAGGTCAGCCTTGTGCTAATTGACCTGGTTGTATTTAGGTGCCGCTCCACCCATTAAGTGAGCTCATAGTGTAATCCTTGTGCTGGTGAGCCAAGGCGGGGACGTAGGCAGGATTGCCCAAAACCATATAATCATATTCGGTGTCACTTTTACATTTCCTGCATTATATTCTGCTTTGTCTTTGATTTATTTTCCCTACTGAATATACTGCATATCTAATTGACACTAAATTGTATCTAGTTGAGAAATACTGATATTGCTATGCATGTACTGAAAATTGTTTAATATATCGTATCTACAATTTCATATATACTTGGACTGCTCCTAGGTTGCATTATACTGTTGCTAGATTAGTTTAACCTGGGAGGAAATTTTTTAAATATCCAATTCATCGCCCCCCCCCCCATAGGATTGCACCAAAGCTAACATTTGGTATCAGAGCCTTGTCACTTAAACTTAAACATTATTTTGTAAAAGATCAAAATGGCTCGTATTGGTGTATCCCAATCGTGTGTGGGTAGGTTCTTTGCAAACCCTCCAATGTTTTCTAGTGAAAATTTTTCTGATTGGAAACTTAGAATGACTAGTTTTATAAAATCATTGAATTTGAGGACTTGGAGAGTTATTTCTCAAGGGAATATTGTGCCTATGAAAACTGTCAATAATGTTGATATTCCTAAATTTGAAATTTAGATGAATAAGAATGATATGAATTTATTGCAAATAAATTTTGATGCCATGAATATTCTATTTTATGCTTTAGATACTAATATCTTTTGTGAAGTAAGGGCATGTCAAAACACTAAAGCAATATGGGAGGAACTTGAAAAGAGATATGGAGCATCTAAGCATGAAAAGTCTATAGCTCTATGTGACTCCAGCTCAAAAGGTCATGAAGGAGAAAAGCAGTGTTTTATTGCTTTAACTGACGATAAGGTAAATTCGTCTTCTTTGGCTTTATCAAATAATACATGTAATGATTCATGTGATAAATCTTGCGATGCATCTAATTTTGAATCATGTGATAGTTATGATAGTGACAGAATGCCAACTTATGAGGAACTGCAACTTGAATATATTAGATCTCATAAGTCTATTTTTGAAATTAACAAACGATATAAATCCTTGAAAAACAAGAATGAAGCATGTCTCAAAGAACTTGAATCACAAATTCTTGTTAATAAAGAAAAGGACTTGAAAATCATGAATTTGGAAAACAAGAATGCTATGCTGCAAAAAAAGCTTAAAGACGTAAGATCCCAACTTACAATTGAAAATGAAAAGGATCTTCATCTCCTTGATCTTGAAAATAAAGCAAACAATATGACTATAGAATTTATAAAACTTCAAAATGTTTGTAAAGGTCTAGAGAACTTAAAAATTCAAAATCTAGAAAAGAAATTAGACGACCAATCTAAGATCATCAATACATTCACTAGAGGTAAAGAAAACTTTGACAAGCTCTTAGGTTCACAAAAGATGACCTTATATAAATAAGGCATAGGTTTTAATGGGATTGAAAATAAGAAAAGGAAGAACCTATACATGGGATACTTTGTAAGAGAATCTAAACATTATGCTAGTACCTCCTCAAGTCCACACATTCACACCACATGCATCTTACGTAAGAAGAAGGAGCACATAAAATTTGATTGTATGTTTAAAAGGAATGGTGTAAAATACAAACGGGTCTAGAGAGACAAAGTGCCACCTAGTCCTAACCCATCAAAATTCAAAGATTGAAAAATGATATGGGTTTTAAAGAAAGGAAACTCATTAGAACTTAAGGAGGAACAAATTCCAATTGGAGTTACATAAATGTTTTTTCTTAGGTTCTAGGTTTCGGGGGAGTGATGTCTATTGGCCTACGAAGTGGTTCATCTCTAAAATGTCAAATCTTAGCATATGCATTCCACCTTTTGTATAGTAAGATCATTTGAGAATCAAGCAAATCTGCGAATCCTAGCAAATCAAACCAATCTTGTAACGCCCCGAACCCTTAAACCCGGTCCAGTGCGTTATACCTGATAAAATACTGATAATCCATAAATCAATACATACACAGCAGAAAACATAAACATAATCTCCATATAAATATAATACCAGAATTTAGTATTTCTATCTATAATTCATATTAACTATTCATCCACCTATATTCACAAATCCGTATACTTCATAATGCTCAATCCACAAAACCAGTATTCACATTCATTCCTTTCCTAGCAAACTTAAAACGTAAAACATAAAAAATAAAAAATAAAACATAAATTCAAACTTTATACAACCCAACAGTATTATCAATATATACCCTATCTCTTTATAATCCTCAAAAATGCTATAAACCCTTGAGCTCTCTAAGCCTGACCTCGAGAATGTCCTGAAAAAGAAATATTCATATTTGGGTGAAACACATCTCTGTAAGGGAAGAAACAATATATTAAAACAGTGTGTGACTAACATGAGGTTCATAAATATCATTTTAATAATATTTGCAAAACGTTATCATAAACATTGAAATCATTCTCTGAGCCAAACCAAACACATGCAAAAGATTTAACCCATAAGATTACCCAAGGATAGGGGTGATTACCCACCCATACAAGTAGCACCCATCTGCTCCAATACTTTTGGCAACCCGAGGGTCACTACTGAATCATATCAGGGCACTTACCTTACTCAGTAAGCCCTTTAGTGTTAGCTTGATCTCGTACTCACACAGTTCATACAAAAGTTTACCAATGAAGGCCCCATGGACAGGGAAATCTACCTGCCCATACAAATAGGTTCCCTCTACCCTAGTACATTATGTAGCTACTATCTGAGTTACTAGCGCACTCGCCTTTCTCAGCAAGCCCTCAGGCGAAGAGTACGCCTCGCCCAATCATAACATGTTCTACGAGCATATATACTTCTAATATCATAATACATTATTCTTTCTGTCATTATTCAACCATTCACATCTGTTCATATTTATAGCTTAAACATTGCATTGCATTTCATTTTAAGTGACCCTTTCCCATTTACATTGTTCACATTTCACATTTCATTCCATTGTCATTTCATTCATTTGTACTACAGCCGCTCTTTAGTCGTCATCAGTTAGTCCACATAGAAATGAGCTAGAATCTGCTAACACAACTCCTTTTACCTGTCATTAGTTAGTCCATATAGAAATGCGCTTGAATTTGCTAACATGGCTTTCAGCTGTCATACATTTACATGGTTGCATTAACATACACAAGCATCATAATTCATTTCATAATTTATTCTCAATGCATTACTTACTTAGCTTGCATCTCATACATATAACGTACATTTGCACAGGACTTACATTTACTCATGTCACACAATTTAGTAATAAAATTCATACATATTCCTTGTAAAATAAGTCAACCCACATTTCGAATTTAAATACTGAAAATATAATTTCCATTTCTTACATAATTTCCTAGAAAATACCTTTGGCTTTCATCAGTTCATGTCCACATATACATAGCTAAATAAGCAGCACTAAGCTCAGAAATCGTAATTTACATGATTGGCATTTTATACCCACATGAAAACTCATATACATATATAACATAATCCATTTTTATTTAATTCATAAAAACCTAATCTAATATATAACTTCCCCTTACCTAACTTATGAACTATGCCAGTAGGATCCCCAAACCGATACCCACGGCGTTCACTTGGACCCTGAATCAAAACCCTAGTTTAATTAAATAATCCCAAATAAACTACTATTTTCACATTTTCTCAACTTAATAACCTTAAACAAACTTATAAAAACCCAAAAATAGGAATCCAGACCCTTACCTCAATTTAGGAGCATTCCCCAAAAAGCCCAGTTTAAATCTGCTCTGCTAGATGTGTGGAGAATCCTCCCTAGAACATCATAGCAACTTCCGTTCAGCAATTCAGACTGAATCCGGACCGGATTTGAAGAGAGAAGGCAGAGGAGGCATTGTAAAGAGAGAGAAAATGAATAAAATTGCTTTCTTCACATGAAAGCAACCATGTTTCCCTTATATACACATTGCTGCCACCTGGACTCGTCGACGAGCAGATAAGGTTCGTCGACGAGCAACAGAAGAGACTTCGTTGTCGAGAAGATACATTCGTCGACAAAATTTAGAGTTTGAAATTACTCTCTCGGGATTTCTTCATCGACGAAGGACTGGAGTTTGTCCATGATCTCTAGAAGGACACTCGTCGATGAAGATAGAACATTCGTCGACGAGGCCTACTGTTCCTTCCTCTAAAATCTTTCATTTTCCTTATTATCCATTAATCCATTTCATTTATTATACTTCCTAATTATTTTATTAGTTTTAATTGACGTCATTACAAATCTGAACTTAATGCATAGTTGAAATGTAAAATTATTGGCTACTTGAATAAAAATCCACTTCCAAATGGACAAAAGTATCAAATTATTGGCTACTTGAATAAAAATCCACTTCCAAATGGACAAAAGTATCCTTGCTTGGTATCAAATTTTTAATGCTTAATTCATGCTAGAATGTGCAAATCTTAAGTTAAGCATACATTGTCCACTGCACAAACTTGCAGTTTAGGGAATCACTCTTGCACTATATATCATTTAATCCTAAACTCACTTGTTTGTCATAGAAGCCTTGATCAAAATTCAATCATCACTCCAGGTTTAAGCACTAATGATCATAAATGCCTATTATACAATTGAAAATTAAAAGACATCATCTTCATAACCAAATTAGAGGCATCCACTAGGGGATTCAAGTTTCTTTGTTAAGTCAAAGTATTCCCTTTGAGTTCTTAAATATAAATCCTCTAATCTTGGTTAACCTATTTCCTCCGTAGGGATTCTTTATAAACCACGATCAAATCAGATAAAGATCCATCCTCTCATTGGTTCGTATCTTTGCTCCAAAATTGTGATCATATTTAAAGGATACATTCCAATCACCAAAAAGTTTCAGTTACTAATTATTCATATCCTCCACAATGTTGTTTGCCAGAATAAGTTAGGACATATTATTTAGAATGCTTATCTTGTGCAATGTCCTGCTACTACCAAAATACTCTTCCAAACATAATAGAGATCAAAACTTTAAGAGTATTTATTTTAATTCGCTTCACTTGCTCTCAATACTTAAAGTCAAACCTTTAGAGCTTCATATCTTTAGTGAAGTTGAATGGCTAAACTGATTGCACTAGGTTTCAAATTTAAAGAAAAGTCCAAAAAAGACATATGCACCTGCTTTGAAAATGAAAATTCGTTTGAATTTATGCCTCTCACGAGTTGAAATTCATAAGAAAAGAGGCATCCTAAGCTTATGACCCTGAAGAAGTATTGCATGTGACTTTTTGGTCCTCTAAGCCTATGCATGATAAGCCCGGATTA
The DNA here is from genome assembly GCF_029873635.1 of Malania oleifera. NCBI lineage: Eukaryota > Viridiplantae > Streptophyta > Magnoliopsida > Santalales > Ximeniaceae > Malania > Malania oleifera. The sequence continues at coordinate 50,247,735 of NC_080425.1, forward strand.
AATCATGAAAAATCTAAAACACTTGACTAAGTAATTAGATAATGAAAAAGGCAGAAAATGAGTCGAGTGCATAACTCAGGGGGAGCATTACACTTTCATGACTACTAAATTAAAATGCTCTCATAATCATAGTTTACATGCCTTAATGAATAACAATGCTACACTGAACTCAATTCTATCCTCTGTTCTTTACTATTTATTTTTTAAGGATAAATTATATTTATGAACTAATAATTACTACCTAATTGCATGCTTAGTCTAGAATGCCTCCTACATGGCGGATGCAATAGATGTGTGTTGTGTGCTGATAGTTGAAATAGGTTCTCGCATGCTCAAACTGAATTATTTTAAATTGATTTCTTGAATCTATCAGGTTTTGGTGCATGAAAATTTGGAAAATGTTCAATTTACAGACGGCATGCTACCATAATTTTGACAGAAATTTTCCCAAACTAAAACCTTGTGTTAAAAATGATTATGATAAAATAAAAATTAAAATATTTTTGAAAGGATGAGTGAAAACTAATTGACAATTAAATTTCATCCTTGCATAATCATCAGGTAGTCAAGGGAGCTGAGCTCCATCCTTAGAGAAAAAGCTTAAAGAACTCCTATGCCTCTTACAGATTTATTTCTTGTATATTGAGGCTCTTCTGTAACCCTGAACATAAAATCGAGCTTTTATGGCTTTATTTTTATATATGAATTGTTCTTGGTTATGTTCTATATAGTACGTCTTAATATCTATTTATGATGCATTTGTGGCCTTTTGGGCTGACTATACTAATCAAGTGACAAATATATATATACATTCAGTATAGTTGGTCCAAGGAATCTAAAAATAACTGCTCATACTGCTTAGCAAATTTATTCTTGGCTAGTATATGTAGCTCATCTCATTTTCACCATATCTTCAAATTGTTAGGGGGAGCAACTTAACTTAAAATTCTCCGGCTCTAAAATTCCTAAACAATTCTAGCACTTTCATTCATACTCTTAATGTATATATTGAGTTATGTGTTTCATATTGATCATGAATGTTGGATGTATTTGAATCATAGCATGCAAGGTTTTGGCCTTTAAAGAATATCTTGCTTGAATTGATAATGAGCTATTCTTGTAATCATTCAAGTCTTTGATTTCTTTTTGGGACTTGCTCTACTTTCAAACAGCATGCCACCAAAATTTCAAAAAAATTTCCCAAAATTGAATCTTATATCTGAATGTTTTGTGTTTACTTTCCTACCTTAGCCCCTTCAGCAAATGTCAAAAAGGGGGAGAAGTGTCTAATGCAAAATTGGGAAAGTTAAATGTATCTCAGTTCATATTATCACTTCATACTATTTGATCTTTAATTGAAAATTAAAACTAAATGCATAATTTGTGTATGCTTGTCTTCATCCAAATGTCTCCACTTAAAATTCAAATTCAACGCATATACTTAGGGGGAGCCTGCTTGGCTTTGCCCACTTTTGCAAGTTGTTTTGTCATTATCAAAAAGGGGGAAAATGTTGAGTCTATGAGTCTGATCCCATTTTGATTATGACAAAACCAATGTTTCTCACCTGTGCATTGAGCTTCTTGAACAGGTTTATCCTTAACATGCATTGTTGGTAGGAACTTAAGCAAGTCATATGGACTATTAAGATCAAGCTTCATTTATGGCGTCTAAAGAATCGAAAGAATGAAGACTTATTTATTTATTGGATTTGCATTCATTTTTAATTGGTTTGTAATAGTAAATATAGGAAAAGGTCTGTAATAATCTCTACATGTCATGCATGTAGGTAATTGTAAGCTCAAGACCTTAGAAAAACCTTAAGGATCACCTTCGGTCAACCGACACTGAATTTTTGGGACCATGTCAAAAGGACCCTAGAAAGACCTTAGGTCCCTACACAAATGCACAAAATAGTCCCCATAATCACTTACATTATTAAGGGAAAGAATTGAAATAAATTGGACAAAATAGACAAATCTGTGAGAGGTTGGGCGACCGAACCCGTTGTGTTCAAGACACTTTGGGCGCCCGAACAACTGAGAAGTCAGCGGGTTGACTTGGTTTTGGGTGATCAAACCAAATATGAACGTACCGTCATCGGTCAACCGAACCAGTACTATGTACTTTTCCATCATCCCCGAGCGCTCGAACCTACAGTTCATTTTACCCTCAGGCAACCGAATACGTGAGTTCAGTAAATCGAACTTGAGACCGGGTGACCGAAATGCGGATAGAATGATTTTCACCTTGGTTTAGCCAACCGAACATACACCCGAGCACTTGAACGTCCAAAAGAGACTTTTTCTACTGAGTCTATTCGGGCGATCGAACCATGGTTCAACCACCGAAAAATTCTCGAGTTGTTTATTTTTTACTAAGGTTAAAGTTCATTAAATGGGGTTAATTTTCCTGATTTGTTTTAAAACAATTTTAATAAAGACCCCAATGTCCCCAACGTTCATAATTTGGCCAGCTTCTATATATAGAGCCTCATTTGTGTGGATTAGTAAAAGATTAAGAAAATCATTAGTGCAAAAATCCTCTCAAACTCAAAAGCTCATTTTTTTCCTATACTACTCAAAATACTCTCATACATCCATTCCTTTGATTCATCCTAGCTTTGTAAGAGTTCTTAGTGTGCTATAGCTATATTATTGATTGCTTAATACTCTCAACATTGTGCTTGATTGTTTGTTGATTTTTGAGAGTTAAGCAAGAGTTATCCCACAGATTTAATTTGATAAATCTAGTGTTGGGAAAAACTCATTAGCTTGAGGATCTTAGCATTGTTATTGCAAGATTCCTATAATTATAAATTTTGTGTGTAAATTATTTTACAAACTATATTTTTCAAACAACTCTTGTGCTTATTTCATTGAGGAAAATATTTTGAGTTAGTTTGAATATTTGATTAACATATTTGAAACCATAATCTATTATTGAGATTTATTATATGTTGTTTCAAAGATATAGCTTGTTAGAACACTCTTAAGCATATTTGTGATTATACATTTCTGAGTGTTTGCTTGCACTAAATCACATCACCGAGCTTACAATTCCTATACTATTGACGTGTGGTTGATTGGTTACATTTGGTACATATGTGCTTGATTAAGAAGCATAATCACTGTACCTAGTTTACTATTGAGAAATATTGTTGTATTCCAGGTGTGGCCTGAGGGGGCGGTAATTCAGCTCAGGAAGGATTGTTTGTAAGGGTTGAGGTCAATCCTGTGCTAATTGACCTGATTGTATTTAGGTGCCGCTCCACCCGTTAAGTGAGCCAATAGTGTAATCCTTGTGCTGGTGGGCCAAGGCAGGGACGTATACAGGATTGGCTGAACCCCGATATCATATTTGGTGTCACTTTTACATTTCCTACATTATATTTTGCTTTGTGCTTAATTTATTTTCCCTGTTAAATATACTGCATATTTGATTGACACTAAATTGTATCTGGTTGAGAAATACTGAAATTGTGATGCATGCACTAAATTTTTTTTAATATATCGTATTTACAATTTCATATATACTTTGACTTCTCCTTGGTTGCATTATATTGTTACTAGATTAGTTTAACCTGGGAGGAAATTTTTGAAATATCCAATTCACCCCCCTCTTAAGATTGCACCAAAGCTAACAATCTCGTATAAGAAGGTCTGGTAAGGCAAGCGGAAGGCAATTGCCCAAGTATTTAGCAATTGGGAGTTTTCCTATCAAACTTTGCCAAAGTGGATGGAAGTGATGTGCGCATACAGTCCTAATACTGTAATCAAGTGGAGGTGGACTCCTATTCTAGGTTACGAAACACTGCAACGTTTGTATCTACATATTGGTTGTTTGCGGCATTCATTCAGGGTTTTCATAATTGCCCTCCCGTTATATGTGTAAACGGGACACACCTATACGTTAAGTATAAGGGTAAATTCCTAATTACGACATGCCTGGATGCAAATAGGCAAATCTTTCCCCTCACATTTGCTATTGTCCAAGAGGAAAGTCTAGACACATGAAATTGGTTTCTGTGTTGTCTTTGTTCCATTACCAATAGGGACGACATTTGCCTAATATCATATTGGCGTCCAAGAATTCTCGCTGCAATGCAATGAAATCTTGATTGGCAACCACCACGTGTCCACCACCAATTATGCCTTCGAAACATGGTCAACAACTTTAATACGAAAGTACAAAGTGTCAATCTGAAGCGTATGACTAAGAGGGCGAGAAGGGAGCACCATGTAAGAAAATTTGACAAGTGGATGGAGAGGATATTTGATGAGGGTGGAGAACCAGAAAAGTCTTTTTTCGAGCAGATCCCTCCTCATATGTGGACTCAATTCCATGACAGTGGACGAAGGTATGATAACATATCCACTAACCTTGTGTAATGTTTCAACTTCGTCCTGAAAGGACCTCGTAGCCTCCCAATAATGGCCCTTGTGCAACTAACATTTTATGGAATTGCACATTATTTCAATAGCCGACGGGAGGCTACTCGTAACACAATAGCTGGAGGAAATGCATTTACTTTATATATACTGCTAGCAATGGAAAGAGGGAAGCTAAAGGCGACCAAACATCGAGTCAGGATGTTCAACCTGTAGATGGGTACCGTTAGCATTACAACCACACAAACAAGGCCACATGAAGGAAACAATGTCCAAACTTTGAGCATAAATGGACGCGAATGCTCATATAGGAAGTGGCAAGTTTTACATTATCCCTACTCCCACCTTCTCGTCGCATGTGCAGAGAAAAGGTTGAATGTTGTCTAGTATGTTGAGTCATGCTAGAGCACTACCGAGTACTATGCAACATACACCATTGATTTTAATCCAATTAGGCACGAGGTGTATTGGCCAGCATCCTCAGTGTCAACTTTGCATGCAAATCCTGCGTATGTTCGGCATAAAGGTCGAACTAGGAGCTTACATCTCCAAAATGAGATGGACGCAAGGGAAGGTAGGAATAAGAGCACGTGCGACATATAAAGACATAACCGCATAGGGTGTCCAAGAAGGATGCAACCTGGGGAAGAACCAGGCCCTTCACATTGACTTATTACGCATTTGTAGGACTTTTACTACATATCAAGTAATTTTTATATTTAATGTATTTCATTGTAACCTTTTGCAGGATCAATTTAGGGCCGACTGATCGTAGTGTCTTGACGCTAGGCGATAAGCACGGGTCCACCCAAGCATGGGATGATGGTCATGCCAAGCCTTTGTATTGCAGAGGTGGCACGCAGTTTGTGGAGCGCCAGTTTGAGGTAGACGATTGCATCATTCGATGGATCCACGATGCAGGATCGTACAGGATTTATCGCATTGCCCATATCCAATTGGATTGGCATCTGGTGACCGCTTTCATGAAGTGATGGAAACTGGAGACCCACACATTCCACCTACCACACAGGGAGGCGACTATCACACTTCAGGACGTCACGGTTTTGTTCGGCCTACCCATAGATGGGAGCCTCGTCATTGGTCATACAACCGAATCAGTAGAGGGCCCTGCAGACAGTGAGGGAGGACTCACATTACACTGTATGTGCAAGTCTTAACAGGGGTGGTGCCACATGACATCAAGATTGTTGATGCACACATCCGGTTCAGGTTTCTAGAGAACCATTTTCATCAACTACTAGTAGATTCAGATGCGGATACGGTAGCATGCCACGTATGAGCACACATTTTGCATTTAATATATGGGATGTTGTTTTGCAACCTCTCAAGGACACACACGCATTTGATGTTCCTTCCACTACTAGAGGACCTCACGTAGATTCACTCATAAAGTTAGGGGTCTGCGATGTTGGCGTGGCTATACAAGGAGATGTGTCGCGCTGCACACATTAATAGGCAGGAGATATCTAGCCCACCTTGCTTACTTCAAGTTTAGGTATGGGAGAGATGCCCCTCCTTAGCTCCTTCATGCCTCGATGTGCTGCAAATTGAGAGGGACGAGGATGGGCATTGTAGGAACCCGAACAAGGAAAAAGAAAAGAAAATAAATAAACAGAAGGAAAAGCAAGCAGTGAATGGAGATGGTTTGGTTCAGTACCAAACTATCGATGGTTTGAGGCCATCTTAGAAAATTGTCGACGATTACAACTACCAAGAGTCGTTGTTATCCAAACCGTCAACGATTTTGTAAAGCACAGAAAAATCGTCAACGATTTTCTGCGGGGCAGGGGCTTATAAGTTAGAATCTTATGTTTCTTTTTCATTTCATCTCATATCGCTCTCTTTAAAATTAGGGCTCTGGTACTCTCTCTCTCTCTTTCCTGCGTGTTTCTCTCTCTCTTACAGCCTCCCGAGGCTCTAGCAAGTCCCTCCGATCACTCTCCTCGTTCTTCTCGGCTTGTCGGCTTGTTTTCCCATTGTAGGATCATGAAAGCTAGGGTTCATTCCTGATTGTTTTAGGTGGTTTTTCAGGAACAGGTAAAGGGAATAAATTATGTCAAGTTTTTATTGAATTTGAACTGATTAAAATTGAGTATTTGAATTCCTGAACGTGTATATGATTTTCTGAATGATTCAGGCTTATGAAAGTGATGGTTTTGGATTATTATTAGTATTAGGGGAATAACCGAAGTGAGTAGGGTTGATCATCTCTTTTTCTTTTAAAACAAGTGTTTTGAGTTGTACAAAATTATAGAGATGATCATACCTAGTTTTCAACGGAAGATATTCTTCCCAAGCAGTTTAGTATATTATGTTCTATTAGTCAAAAAAATCATGTGGCATGAGATTTATCTATAATTTACGGTACAATTGAATCTGAGTATTTTTATGATATTATACAGCGAAAAATGTTGGGTTTGATATGACGGCTGAATGATGGGTTTTATATGACAGCTTAATGTCAGGTTTGACATGACCAGCTTTATATCGAATTGCGAAATGAGTTTTTATTACAGTTTTATTACCTAAATTGCATTATTTGGTTTAAGAACCCTGAGGACCAAATGTATTGAGAGCACACTACCGTAGCTAGTATGTGAGATAGTGTAATCACACTGTTTTAGATAGAAGTGTTGGTAATGAAAAGTCGATTTGGCCACGGAAGGGTTGTGTACCCCCTAGAATCTAGACAAGGCTAGGTAGGCAAATTGAACTTGCAGACATGAGGTTTGACTTAGCCTGGTGGTAAGCCAGCCAAGGCTAGGTCCAATCTTCGGACCGCACAACCCGATCATGGGGGTTTATACATGATGATGTTGTATGTCCAAGAGGGGGTTTCTTCTACACATATATGGGAATTTATGTAAATGTGGTTAGATATCGAGTTGTTTTGTATGATGAAAGAAATGTGTATTTTCAACTGTATAGGTGTGAGTTATATTATACAAATGCTATTTTTGTCAACTAAATTAAAGTAAAGAATATGTCTGATTTCACTGAAACTCATGTTAGTCACACACTAATAATAATTTATTCTACCTTATTGAGAAGTGTCTCACTCCAGTAAATATGTAAATTTTTCAGGACCCATTGGAAGTCGAGTTTAGGAGCTCTAGAGTGGGACTTAGACGATCTAGCCGAGAATGGGCTTGGTATGATATTTTGCTGTTATGTTTAGCCTGTTTTGGACATTTTGGGTTGTATAATGTCTTGGGAAATTTTAGTATGACTGGTTGAGAATTAGTACTCTGGTATGTAGGGTTGTAAAAGTTTTTTTTTTTTTTTTCGTTGGTTGTATGCTTAAATTAATTATAGATGTTGGTATTGTGGTATTAGAGTTTTATAAAGTTATTTATGAAATATTAGCACTCCAAGCCCCATTGGATTCAGGACGCTACAGTTGTGGTATCAGAACCTAAGTTGCTTGGTTATGCAAACTCAAGAGGAATAATACTACCAGAGTCTAGGAATGAGTGGTAATAAGGGTAGGAATGAGTAGTCTAGGTACAATAAAGTGGGTCAAGTATAGGGTGGATAGTGAATTAGAGTACCAGAGAGGTTGGGGTTTCATCTAGTAGCTCGGAGGCAAAATTCCTTTGACGGTCTTCTATGGTTTTCCTGATGCAAATAACCTCAGAAAAATCATGGCAAACCATCAATAGTTTCGTTTCTGAGTGGTAAGGCTGACCCTTGGGCTAGGGAGTTGGAGTTCAAATGATTCATTTGTGTGGGAAAAGTCCATCAAAGAGGGTCTAAATATTTTAGTATGGGATGTAGGGGAACTTTATGGTTATAACTAAGTAGTTGTATAGGTAGTGTTCTACCAATAGAATTCCAAGAAATTACCCTTTACCCTATTTTCCAGGATGGGCCCCAGAGATAAGGACGTTAATGTTGGAGAGGATAATAATGTGGAGAATTTCAGCAAAGAGGATATTGATGCCACTACGGTGCTGTGAGGTCTAGCCTGATAGGTTAGGCTAGAGATGAGGCGGGACTTTAGAGGGTAGGACTACCCACCTGTAGATTGGGGCTGCACCATCGAGCAATTCATTCGTATGCAGCTGCTGACATTGACAAGAGGAGCAGACCTGATCGCAGCAGAGGATTAGGTTCAAGAGATTGAGGAGCTGTTGACTATTCTACATTGCATAGATAAGTAGAGGGTGCAGTACGCCACTTTTAAATTAGTTGGGGAGGCTAAGCGATGGTGGAGAGCAGTTAAGCTGGTGGAGAAGAAGAAACTAGGGCTAGCAGTGATGACATGGAGTCGATTTAGGGAGACCTTTTCGATAGATATTTCCCTGCTTCTACTAGGGTAGTTAATGGCGAGGAATTCTTAAACCTGACTCAGGGGAACTTAACCGTGCCGTAGTACAGGGGCAAGTTCATGGAGCTATCTCACTTCGCCCCACACATGGTCCCAGATGAGCTAAAGAAGGCACAGAGATTTAAGAGAGGTCTGAGATGAGGAATACGCGCACAGGTGGTGGCATTTCAAGCCTAGAGTTTCTCTAAGTTGGTGGACATAGTCATGGTAGTGGAGGCCAGTATGCAGAAGAATAAGGGGGTAGTGAACCAGAAGAAGAGACCCCTACCTTATAGGTTTCAAACCAGCACCAATCGGAGTACATGGCGGAGGCTTGGTGACTACATGGGTCGGCGATAGGAGGTGGAACCCCGAGCTCCTTAGGGAACTCAGTCATGCCCTTCTTGCCCCAAGTGTCATCAAAGGCATTGGGGCGAGTGCTGGGGTAGATCAGCTGACTGTTATCAATGTGGTAGACCTGGCCAGATAGCACAAGACTGTCGTCCACCACTTGGTGATGCGCCTGCACCTCATCAATTTTGGGGACATAATCAAGCACCCTAACGTGGTCACTAGAGGGGCACCGCCTAGGCGTGGGTGTATCGCTTACGCCAAGAGATGTAGAGGACAACGGCGATGTGATGATAGGTACTATTTTATTTTTGTCGTGTAAAATTATTGTGTTGTTTAATTTAGGGGTGACACATTCATTCGTGGCTCGGAAATTCGTTAAATTGTGTAGGATAGAGGCTCAACCACTAGGCATCAATTTATCAATGGCTACACCGACAGGGACCGTAGTAAAATGTAGGAGGGTACTTAAAAATTTTTCAATCAGTATTTAGGGGAAGATGTTGCCTATTAATCTAGTAGTTCTCGACATGTATGAATTTGAGGTGAGGGAATGGATAGGCTAGCCTCCGATTATGCCAGTATCGATTGCTACAAGAATGTGGTAGTGTTCAGACCTCCAGGGAAGCAGGAGTTTAGAATTGTGGGGTCGTGTGTGTGTGCCTCACCATTGATTCTGTTAGCCACGCAAGCTAAAAAGTTACTCTTGAATGGGTGTCAAGGGTATCTAGCTTGGGTAAAGAAAACACTACAGGGGGAAGTTAAGCTGGAGGATATTGTGATAGTGAAGGAGTTTCTTGATGTATTTCTAAAGGATTTCTCGGGATTACCTCCTGAGCATGAGGTGGAATTCGCTATTAATCTATCTCCGAGAACAGCACCGATCTTTAAGGCTCCGTACAGAATGGCTCTAGCTGAGTTGAAAGAATTAAAGAAGCAATTACAGGAGTTGTTGGATAAGGGGTTCATCAGGCCCACTATATCTCTGTGGGGAGCCCCCATGTTGTTTGTTAAGAAGAAGGACGGCTCAATGAGAATGTGCATCGACTATCGGGAGATAAATAAAGCGACGATAACGAACAAATACCCGCTAACATGTATTGACGACCTGTTTGACCAGCTTCAGGGAATACAGGTCTTCTCAAAGATCGATCTTCAATCCAGATACCATCAGGTGAGATTTAAGTCGGAGGATGTACCAAAGACTACTTTGTGGACCCAGTATGGCCATTATAAATTTTTTATTGTGCCATTCGGACTGACAAATGCGCCTTCTGCATTTATTTACCTAATGAACAGGGTCTTCTATCAGTACCTGGATCAATTCATGATAGTGTTTATTGACAACATATTGATTTATTCAAAGAGTCCCGAGGAGCATAAGGATCATTTGAGGATAGTACTTCAAGTGTTGAGGGAGAGGAGGTTGTATGCTAAATTTAAGAAGTGTGAGTTCTAGCTGGAACAAGTAGCATTTCTCGGGCACGTGATATCCAAGGGTGGTCTTTCTGTGGACCCGAGTAAAATTGAGGAAGTAATGGATTGGGTGAGACCGAAGAAAGTCCATGAGATCAAGAGCTTGCTAGGTTTGGCAGGATATTATTTCCAGTTCGTAGAAAGTTTTTCTAAGCTATTAGGTCCTCTGACAAAGTTAACTAGGAAGAATGTGAGATATAAATGGACAGAAGAGTGTGAATAGTGTTTTTAGGAGTTAAAGCAACAACTTGTCACTGCGCTAGTAGTGACAATTGCTTCAGGAGAAGGAGGTTTTGTAGTATACAGCGATGCATCTCATAAACGGCTCGGATGCGTATTGATGCAACGAGGAAGGGTTATCGTATATGCTTGTCGGCGGCTCAAGGAGTACGAGAAGAATTATCCTATGCATGACTTGGAACTAGCAGCTGTGGTTTTTACATTAAAGATCTGGAGACACTACCTATATGGTGAAATGTGTGAGATCTTCACAGATCATAAAAGTCTTGAGATAGAGGAGATGGCTTGAGTTGATAAAGGACTATGACTGCACCATCAGTTACCACCTAGGGAAAGCTAACATAGTAGTTAATGCTTGAAGTTGGAAGTCTGTGGATGCGTTAGTCTCGACAGTCGCAGCTCAACAAAAAATCAGGATGGATATAGAAAGGCTTAGATTGGAATTTTTGGAGGGTAATCATCAGGGATTCATTGCTAGTCTCGTTGTTCAATTGACCCTGCATAAAAGAATTAAAACCGCTCAGATGAAAGACGCAGAGTTGATGAAAATTATGGAGAAAGTATAAAGTGGTTTAGAAACAGGTTTCAATATCTCAGACGACGGAGTTTTAATGTTTTACACTCGGCTGTGTGTACCTAAGGAGGCAAAGATTAAAAGGATATTTCTGGAGGACGCTCATCGCTCTCTCTACACAATACATCCTGGGAGCACAAAGATGTATAGGGATCTGCAAGAATCCTTTTGGTGGAACAATATGAAGAGAGAGATTGTTCGATTTATGGAGTAGTGTTTGACATGCCAATAAGTGAAAGTAAAGCATCAGAGGCCAGTGGGACCACTGCAACTACTTTGTATCCCTAAGTGGAAGTGGGAGCATATCTCTATGGACTTCGCATGTGTTAAGTTATGAATTCCTAGAAATCAACGATACCTTATCCTATGAGGAGATACTAGTTCAAATTTTAGATCATAAGAAACAAGAACTTCGTACGAAAAAATATTCCGTTAGTAAAGGTACTCTGGCGTAACCACGCAGTGGAAGAAGTTTCATGGGAATTAGAAGAGGAAATATGTCGGAAGTACCCGCAGCTATTCAGTGAAACCAAACCCTGGGCAGGTAGGTACGACGGTTTAAGTGAGAATTTGATAGTATATATACTGTGTTTAAACTTGAATGTTTGTAATCCATAGATTTCGGGTTTAGTGTTCAAGTGGTATTGGGAGAATTTTGTTGATTTACTTGTAATCTCCCAAGGACCGTTGTTATAACCACGGTATTCCTTCACCATAAGTGAGGGTATTTAAGAAATTTGGAATGGGGTTGCCATGTGGGAAGCTATCGGCTCTTCTTAGAGTCGGATGATCAAATCGGCAATTCCAAGAGTGATGATAAGTACGAGTTAACAAATTTCGAGGACGAAATTTTTATAAGGGGGGAGGATGTAGGAACCCGAACCAAGAAAAAGAAAAGAAAATAAATAAAGAAAAGGAAAAGCAATAAGAGAATGGAGATGGTTTGGTTTAGCACCAAATCATCAACGGTTTGAGGCTATCTTAGAAAACCGTCGACGGTTACAACTACCGAGAGTCGTTATTAGCCAAACCGTCAACGGTTTTGTAAAGCACAGAAAAACCATTGACGGTTTTCTGCGGGGCAAGGGCTTATAAGTTAGAATCTTATGTTTTTTTTTTCATTTCATCTCATATCTCTCTCTCTCTCTCTCTCTAAAGTTAGGGCTCTGGTGCTCTCTCTCCCGTATGTCTCTCTCTCTCCTATGGCCTCCTGAGGCTTCGACAAGTCCCTTCGATCACTCTTCTCATTCATCTTGGCTTGCCGGCATGTTTTCCCGCGATAGGATCATGAAAGCTAGGGTTCATTCCCGATCGTTTTAGGTGGTTTTTTAAGAACAGGTAAAAGGAATAAATTATGTCAGGTTTTTATTGAATTTGAACCAATTAAAATTCAGTATATGGATTCCTAAATATGTATATGATTTTCTGAATGATTCAAGAATATGAAAGTTATGGCTTTGGATTACTATAAGTAGTTAGGGAATAACTAAAGTGAGTAGGGTTGATCATCTATTTTTTTATAAAACTGGCGTTTTGAGTTGTATAAAATTATGGAGATGATCAGACCTAGTTTTCAACGGAAGATATTCTTCCCAAGCAGTTTATTATATTATGTTTTATCAGTCAAAAAAATCGTGTGGCATGACATTTATTTATAATTTACGGCACAATTGAATCTGAGCATTTTTATGATATTGTACAGTGAAAAATGTGATTTATACTGACTGATAGAAATATTAAAAATGTGATGGAAATTGTGGAATTTGATATGACGGCTGAATGTCGGGTTTGATATGACGGCTGAATGTCTGGTTTGACATGACAAGCTTTATACAGAATTGCGAAATATGTTTATATTACAATTTTATTACCTAAATTGCTTTATATGATTTAAGATCCCTGAGGACCAAATGTACTGAGAGCATGGTACCATAGCTAGTATGTGAGATAGTGCAACCACACTGTTCTAGATGGAAGTGTTGGTAATAAAAAGTTGATTTGACCACAGAAGTGTTGTGTACAAGGGGTACACAGGTCGATTTGACCAAATCAAACTTGTAGACATGAGGTTCGACTTAGCCTGGAGGTAGGCCAACCAGGGCTAGGTCCAGTCTTCGGACCGCACAACCCGATCATATGGGTTTATACATGATGATGTTGTATGTCTAAAAGGGGGTTTCTTCCACGCATTTATGTGAATTTATGTAAATGTGGTTAGATATCGAATTGTTTTGTATGATGAAAGAAATGTGTATTTTCAACTGTATAGGTGTGAGTTATATTATACAAATGTTATTTTTTTCAGCTAAATTAAAGTAAAGAACATGTCTAATTTCATTGAAACTCTTGTTGGCCACACACTAATAATAATTTATTTCGCCTTACTGAGAAGTGTCTCACCCCAATAAATATATAAATTTTTCAGGGCCCACAAGAAGCCGAGTCTAGGAGCTCCGAGGCTGGACCTAGACGATCTAGCCAAGAGTGGGCTTGGTAGGATATTTTGCTGTTATATTTAACCTATTTTGTACATTTTGGGTTGTATAATGTCTTGGGAAATTTTAGTTTGACTTGTTGAGAATTAGTACTCTAGTATGTATGGTTGTAAAAGTATATTTTCCTTCCATTGGTTGTATGCTTAAATTATTAAATTAATTATGGATGTTGGTATTGTGGTATCAAAGTTTTATAGGATTATTTAAGAAATATTAGCACTCCAGACCCCATTGGGTTCGGGGCACTACAGGCGTCTAGTTGATCAAGTCCCACTCGCATACCAGTTAGTAACAACACCATTTACAATTCATTTTGACTTTAAATACTACGAATATTATTTGGTAGTACTTACTACTCGTTACATTTGAATACTTATGTTTTTATTTTGTACAGATGGAGGGATGACTTGAGGGCGTCGTCGGTTACGCAGCATACCTTGACCTGGTACAGGTTTGAGTTAGACATGCACAAGGAGCATGAGGTATAGTACGAATAAAGTGTATCACATCATAGGCTTTTCCCACCGGATATGTATAGTTCACTTAAATTTTACTTATATTTAAGTGTAGTTCATCTAGAGACCCTACACGGATGCCATTGTAACCAACATACCCATCGATTATGCAGTTGGGAGTGACCTGTGGGTAGCCCGAGTGTCACTCATATGTTTTTATATTATTGAATGGTATCACCCTAACCGAAATCTGCAGCAGTTTGGCTATTAATAGGGCATTCTCGACCGTTTCTTGACTTCAGGGGTAGATGTACATAGGGAGGACCTACATCACATTGACAGACGCGGTTGACGGTTCACCAACTGAGCGAGGATGCACAAGACGTACGTGATTGCATGGCAACATCAGCGAGAGTATATTCTACCGATCGAGGCGAATGAGGGTTTTATGCTTCTGGATGACCCATACTTTAGCTGGTATAGGTCCATCACAGACGGCTGTTGTATATATAAGCCTTGTAAGAAGACTTAAACCCACTCCTACCTCTTTTATGTGTACATTATGATGTAACTGTGTTAACGAATTTTTTTTGCATACTGTAGGCCGAAGTACTACATGAGGTAGATCTACTCTCTCCAGATCCTGCAATACAAAGCTTTGTAAAAGCTGGATTTGAGTTGGTCCAGGAGGATGGCCGATGGATCCCTAGACCTTGACCTGACTCGCCTGCATGAAGAGGTCAACCAGCTCTAGTAGGAGGACGACATGCTTCCTTAAGTCATTCATTGAGTCCTACCTTCTCGCCGCCGGTTGTACAGGTAGAGTATGTGTTTGGCCCTTCAGCACCGTATGCACCTTCGCCAGGAGCTAATATTGTGGGACCATCTAGTAGATAGGCGAACGCCGCGTTTGACTCAGCTGCCACCCCATCCATGTCATATCTATTATACAACATTTTTTATGCGGAGGACGTGGATGCACCCCTATGCCACCTCGTTCTCGTCCAAATCCATTATAAGAGTTATCACTCCATCCGCTTTGCATGGATGCTGATTATGCAATACTTCTTGGCGGAGATGCTGGATATAAAGGACAACGACGGGATAGCACATTAGATGCAGATGAGCAGCCAAGAGGGGGTAGATGTAGATGGAAGCCACCCCGAAACTAGAGATGACCTGCATGCATCACTAAGTAGCATCGATTATTTTTATTTCATTTGTATAGCATCGATTATTTTTATTTCATTTGTATAGCATCGTTGCATTATTTATGTATAATTAGGAATGTTTATTCATTTTCCCCAACATGTATATATAAATGAAAGTTGTGTATAATAGCTGTGAATGAAAGTTGTAAAGTTGTAAATAAACGTTGTAACCTTACTAATATTCTCAATTAAAATATTTTTTTTTTAACATGTGCATGGATTTGAATAGGTGTTCTTATGTATTGTTTCCCAATATGTATATGTATATGAAAGTTGTGAATGAAATTTATGAACATATTGGTATCAACTGCCAAGGATAAAAATTTTCTTTGAACAGGTGCTTGGATGGATATGGTCATTTTTAAAAGGAAACTCTGCCAAAATTTTTACAATAATTCAATTCTTTGAATGTGTACGAAAACTGTGAATGAATTTTGTGAACATATTGATATTGATTGCCTAGGAAAAATGTTTTCTTTGAACAAGTGCATGGATGGATATGATCATTTTTTAAAGGAAACTCCGTCAAAATTTTTACAGTACTTCGATACTTTGAATGTGTACGAAAACTATGAATGAAATTTGTGAACATACCGGTATCAATTGCCTAGGAAAAATGCTTTCTTTGAATAGGTGCATGGATGGATATGGTCATTTTTCAAAGAAGACTCTACCGAAATTTTTACAGTAATTCGATACTTTAAATTTGTAAGAAATAAAATTGGCAATAGTGGAGAAAAAATCATATACATAGGAAAAATAAATGAAAAAAATAGTGTTCATTTAGTTACATGCCAATCTAATCCATCTACACTTCGATCCCTTCAACAATTATAAGAATGTTTGACCCATCTACCTTCAAAGTAACTGCAATATTATAGGCAAGAACAGACACGACGTCAACTCAACAAAAAATAAACAGAAAAAGCATGGCTCAGGCACATATCATCTCATTTTAGACTTCTCTTTGGAGGGATGAAAATTAGCAGTAGGAAGGTTTTGTTTTCTTAACTCTTAATTATATTAATGATATATTAATATTTTTAAAAAATTTAAATTTAAATAATAATGATTGTAGAATTAAATTTTCTCTTTAATTTTTTATATTTTATATTTTTAACTTTTCTTAAAATCAAACATAAAAAAATTTCTTATATTTTTTCTTCATTTGTATCACATTAAAGTACAAATTAAGTGTTCAAAATCTTAAAAAGATAAAAAGAGAATTGAATACTTAGGATTTTTTAATTTACAAAAAAATTGCATGCACTATAAATCTCGCTGGACGGTCCAACGATATTTAAATGGCCTGCCCAATTGTGTTTTGACGCATGAGATTTGCTTGGGAAAGAAGCAGGTGCTTACGTGTGGCAATCTGATTGCTCAGTCTAGCGAGATTTGTTTAAATCTTGCTAGACCAAGTAGTGAGATTACGTAAGCATCAAAATGGGTAATTTTTTTTTTTCCAAACAAACTATTATTTAATATTTTATTATAAAATAAAATTAAAATGGGAAAAACCCCTTATTTCCAACACTACCCCAACATTGTTAATCTTTACTTCAACTTGGCCGCCGACGAAGGTGTAATAACCTAGATAATTATTAGAATTAAATAATAAAGAAAAAGAGAAGGGGAAAGAATTTTAAAATGGAATATAGCAGGGCCTCGTCGACGAATCGACTGCTTGGGCTCGTCGACGTGGACGTGTGTCTCATCGACGAGAATTGACTGAAAGACTATTTTTCAGGGCCTGAAATTCGTCGACAAGGGCTCGTCGACAAGGCCATGTGGACAACATTTTTATATATAACCTAAAATGAATTTTGATAGGGAAATTCATTCTTATAACTTCTCTCTCTCTCTCTCTCTCTCTAAAACGGTTTCTTTGACTTCTCTTTAAGATTTTGGCTCTATCTCTCCCTGGTTCGACGATCAGAAGCTACCACGATGGTCCTAGGGAGATTCTCTATGACCTAACTGGAGCGGAAATTCAATTTGAGTAGTTTGGAAACCATCCCAAATTTTAGGTAAGTGAATTTTTAGGTATTTTCAGTATTACTAGTATTATTTGAGGCTAGATTTTGTATACTATGATAATATACTGGTGTTTTGTGGAATAAATTTGGGGTGTCATATTTTCAAGAATAGGGTGTTTTGGGCCGCTATAAATGGGTTGAAGACCTCAATAAGTATTTGTTTAGGAACTCAGGTAAAATTATGGTTTAAGAGATTTTATAAATAAGCAATTCTAGGAATTATGAGTGTATTAATTTACTGGAAAATGTGTGTATATAAACGTAGGTTTTGAGATTGGTACACCGAGGGTTCAAGAGAGTGGAGTGTTGAGTGGAGGCCAGCCTCCCAGTCAGATAGGTAAGTGAAATATGCTATGCTAGGGATTTTAGAAAGTATATCAAAAAATTATGTCTATATATATATATATATCAGTTTATTATTCAGTTTTTCCAGATTGTTATTATTATTATAATCACAGCATGATTTACAGATTTTAGAACATGAGAATTTAACTTCTTAAATGTGTGGCATGAGTTCATAACAGTTTAGTAAAGTATTAATACACTTTTACAAATATCATGTTTTACAGTATATTAGCAAAAAATATCAGTATGCAGTTCCCATAAAATATAATTTATAGTATTTTTCAGAATGCCATGACTACAGATCCATAACACTCAGTCATTTAGATATTCAGATATCCAGTTACTTAGTTATTCAGTCAGATATACAAATTATGTAGATCAATTTTGAAATGTTATGGTTATTTAAATAGCATGACAAAAACAGTAAGATAATTATATATATATATATATATATATATATACATATATATATCAGTATTAAAATAGTATCAGACCTTGTGGAAATATTCAGTCAGATTTAGACAATAGAGCATGGTACCGTTACTATTTTCATATCAGAGTGCAACAACATATCTTAAATAGTGTGTGGATTCTATCTAATCGTGCCTAGAGAGATTGCAGCCTCCCTAGTATTCTGGGTTGAGGAGGCCAGTTTGACGAGATGGAGGCTAGTGATTGTGCCCAGAGAGATTGCAGAGGACCAGATTATTGATTGGTAGAGATTCAGATTAACTTACCTGGTAGGCCAACCAGAGTTAAGTCCCGCCTAAGGGCCGCACAACCCTGTCATGAGGGGTTAAATCATGACATTTAGTTTCTAGGGTATTATCACATATGTTTATTTGTAACGCCCCGACCCTCTACATAGGCTTGGAGTGCTACTAATCCATTCATTTACCTAATAATCCACACACTAATATCATGTATGCAGCGGAAAATATAAATATAATCTCCACAAATATAATACCAGAGCTTACTATTTAAATCTATAATCCAAAATAACTATTCATCACCTATATTCTCATATATTCTCATATATACACATATCTCCAAAACCATTTAGTATTCAAAACAAACCATATCTTAGAAAACTTAAAACAAAAGACATGAACCATAATTTTATACATCTCAAAATTAACATAAAAATATACCATTTTCTCTTTCTATTTCCCAAAAATGCTATAAAACCTCGAGCTCTCTAAGCTCGATCTCTAGGAAATCCTAAAAAAGATAAATTCATATTCATGTGAGACACATCTCAGTAAGGAAAGAAACAATATATTAAAACAGTGTGTGGCTAACATGAGCTTCATAAATATCATTTTAATAACATTTGCAAAACGTTATCATAAAAACTGAAATCATTCTCTAAACATAATCAATCACATGCAAAAGATTTAACCCATGAGATTACCCAAGGATAGGGGTGATTACCCGCCCATACAAGTAGTACCCCTCTACTTTGATACATTTGGCAACCCGAAGGTCACTACTGAAGTATATCAGGGCACTCACCTTACTCAGTAAGCCCTCTAGTGTTAGATCGATCTCGCACTCACATAGTTCAAACAAAGGTTTACCAGCGAAGGCCCCAAGGATAGGGAAATCTACCCGCCCATACAAGTAGGTTCCCTCTGCCCTAGTGCATTATGCAGCCGACTGCTACATCTGATACTACTAGGGCACTCGCCTTTCTTAGCAAGCCCTCGGGCGAAGAGTGTGTCCCGCCCCAGTTGTAACATATTCTATTAGCATAAATACTTCTAATATCATAATACATTATTCTTTCTGTCATTATTCAACCATTCACATATGTTCATGTTCATAACTTTAGCATTTAATTGCATTTCACTTTAAGTGACTCTTTCCCATTTACATCGATCACATTTCATTCCATTTTCATTTCATTCATTCATACTACAACTGCTATTTAGCCGTCATTAGTTAGTCCACATAGAAATGCGCTAAAATCTGTTAACACAACTCTTTTTAGTTTTCATCAGTTAGTCCACATAGAAATGTGATAGAATCTACTAACACGGCTTTTAGCTGTCATACATTTACATGGTTGCATTAACATATACAAGCATATGGTTCATATCATATTTCCTTCTTAATGCATTACTTACTTAGCCTGCATCTCATACATTTAACATATATTTGCATAGAACTCACATTTACTCACGCCACACAATTTAGCAATAAAATTCATACATTGCCTGTAAAATAAGTCAACCAACATTTAACGTTTATATACTAAAAATACCTTTCATTTCTTATATAATTATCCTTAAAATATTTTCCACTTTCATCAGTTCATTTTTGCATATACATATCTAATAAACAACCATAAACTCGAAAAACATAATTTAAATGTTTGGCATTCTAAACTTATAACGAAACATATACGCATATATATAACACAATTCATTTTTCATTAAATTCATAAAAATTTTGGTTTAATATATATTTTTCCCCATACCTGATTTCTTGAACTACGCTAACAGAGACCCCGAAAAATACCTGCAGCGCTCACCCGACCCTAAATCAAAAATCCTAATTCCATCAAATTAACCCTAAATAAAATATTATTTTAATATTTCCTAGGCCCATAAATTCTAAATAAATAATTATACCCTCAGATATAATCAATTTACCAAATTTCTCAAATCCCACTCTCGCTTTAGAGTGGGGCCTAGAAAATCCCAATTGGAAATTTACTCACGCAAAAATGACGACGATCACAACTAAGACCCGTGGTGGTACTCGATCATCGATTTAAAGGCATATTCAAGGAGAAATTAAGAATTTAGAGGAAATATACCTTTCCCCAGGAGCGGTGCTTAAGCCACTCCCATGATAAATCTGCTCCAGTAGAAATATCGGTGGTGAAGCTAGGAATCCAACGACACCTTCCATTTTTCGGTCAGCGCTCATTAGGCCGACAAAATCAAGGAGAGAGAGAAGAAGGATAGAGGAGTGAGATGAAGAGTGGGAGACTGAGAGAGATGTTGAGAGACAACTGAAGAAGAAGATGGAATTGTATTTCAAATTGAAATCCAATCCATTTTATTAAAGCCATGTTCCTTGAACAAGAGACGTATGCTCATCTGAATGATCTAGTTAATCAAGGTTCCCTGTATTGGATTTTTCTTCAATGGTTCGACACTCTGCATACATGGAGACAAAGATTAACCACCCTCATGGTAATTGTATTTCAAATTGAAATCTAATCCATCTTATTAAAGCCATGTTCCTTGAACAAAAGACATATGCTCATCTTCAGCTGAAGAAGAAGATGGAATTCTATTTCAAATTGAAATCCAATCCATCTTATTAAAGCCATGTTCCTTGAACAAGAGACGTATGCTCATATGAATGATCTAGTTAATCGGGGTTCCCTGTATTGGATTTTTCTTCAATGGTTCGACCCTCTGCATACATGGAGACAAAGATTAACCACCCTCATGGGTAATCATAATCTTTGGAAGCTAGAACTAGCTATGGCATCCTCTGTTCACTGTATCATCATTCTGCACAGACCATATTTCTACAATTATGTCAAAAATATTTTATGGTCTCAGAATCAAACCTATGAATGGGACACTCTGTACAACTTCCCCAATACCTGGCCTAGTTACAAGCCCTCACTATTGAATTACCTCTGTGAGATGAATGACCTATAGTTATACTCTGAACTCATTCATGTTATTCCAGACATGATCTTAGCTCTGAAGCCCACATCCGATAAAGATCATCTACAGAATCCTTATGATCATGATCCAATGGACACTGATGATTATCCTTTTGATCCTCCAACGTATCACCACCCAATTCATGGAGATATCACGAATGAGGATTACATCAACCTCAACCTCTCTCCATCACATCACATGTAGCCCCACATGTCTTCCACTTTATGTTTGTCTTATTTGTAAAGTTGTTTGCCACCAAAGTCTATAATGGTGAGCTGATTGGAAGTTTGTGTGTGAGAAGTCAAAAGTTTCCGCTTGATTGAAAGGTGGTGGGTCACTCCCACACAAATGCAGCCACCCATGTGCTATCACCCTTTCTAGTTGTCTCTTTAAGTTTGTTAGTCAAAAGTAAGTTGTTTTATGTCTCTTTCAGTTGTTTGAATGATGCTTGCTTAGCATGTAAGTTTTGGGGTCTCAGACCTCTATTTAAGGGACTGCCTTCCCATTTTGTAAGGCAAACGAAGTTTGAGAGAAATAAAAGCCTTGTGTTTTCTCTTCTTATGGCTTTCTAAAAACCTCCTTTTCCCTGACACTATTTGTCCAAAGGACTTCTAAGCCTCACTTCTATGAGCTTGTAATGTTTTCATGGTGTTATGAGGGATAACTTTACTGTAAAATGCCCGTAGCCTAGCCTTTGAGGCGTAAACTCAGGTTTAACGAAACTGTAATGGGCTCCTATGATGATCATGTCATGGCTTCGAGTATGCTCTGTTCTTGCCTCTAAGGAGGATCCTGCACATCATAAAGATTGTATGGTCCCCATTGATCTTCTTTGAAATCTCTTAACTGATAACCCCAGTTCCCCACCTTGGAATCCTTGTGGTGGATCATTAAGGGGATATCAGGGTTTGCCATCCGGATTAAAGAAAGATCAAGGGGCTCCCGACTCTGTGTGGTATCAGAGCCATGTTCCTTGCCTGGAGTCCAGGAGAGTTAAGACCATAGAAGTGATTTTAGAAATATATTACAATAAACTTATATATATTTATTTCAATTTTTTTTTTACTATTCCTTTTTATTCATATATTTAATTAATTAATTAATAATTAGTCTTAACTTTTTTTTTTCATACTATTTCTTTTTATTTGTTTATTTAATACATTAATTTAATAAAGTTTAACTAATTAATTGATTAATAATTTTAATTAATTAATTTTTTTCCGGGTTATTACATTCTTCCCTCCTTAAAAGAATTTCGTCATCGAAATTCGCTACCCGATCATTATTCACATTTCCTTTTTTAAATTTATTAACTAACTACCTCATACAATCTAATACATATCATTATATAGATTTCTACATTATCCATAATTAAATAAAACTATCATTAATCTTAAACATAAACTTATACCTGCCTCCTTGGCAATTTTTGCCCCAATCGGGATCAACGAGTACACTTGTCCTGGTCCACCTCTTTCTAGTAGTACTTGCTGTTTCCCCCAATACCATAACCTCTGAAATCAACTAACCAACCTCATACAGTACATTTTCATATACTCCAATTTAAATATCACACTCAACTTGACCACAAATTATTAAATTACAACACCTAAATTATTCTCCTTCAAAGATTTTTCTTAACAAATCAACCAACCTAACATTTGAGTTCAAATTCCAAGTTCCTATTTCTCTGCTCGGAAACATGACCATCGATGGATTTACATTAACTACTTCTTTAGAAAAACACATAAGATCATCAAGGGATTTCTGACCCCAAGCTTACGAAACACAACTAAGAATTCCTAATGGTATCTTAATCTACCCATCCCTATCCTTATCGCAACTCAATCCTATACTCTGATATAAATCATCTCTAACCTAATACTCTAATATTTCTATATCTAGGCGATGTGAATCTAATCACACCTCTGGATGAACATTACTCTAACACCATCTGTAACGCCCCGACCCTTTACGTGGGCCCGGAGTGCTACTAATTCATTCATTTACCTGATAATCCACATACTAATATCATGTATGCAGCGGAAAACATAAATATAATCTCCACAAATATAATACCAAAGTTTACTATTTCTATCTATAATCTAAAATAACTATTCATCAATTTTAAATAAATAATTATACCCTAAACTATAATCAATTTACCAAATTTCTCAAATCCCACTCTCGCTTTGGAGTGGGGCCTAGAAAACTCCAACTGAAAATTTACTCACATCAAAATAACGATGATCACGACTAAGACCCATGGTGGTACCTGATCATCGATTTAACAGCATATTCAAGGAGAAATTAAGGATTTAGAGGAAATATATTTTTCCCTAGGAGTGGTGCCTACGCCACTCCCATGATAAATCCGCTCTAATAGAAATATCGGTGGCAGAGTTAGGAATCCAACGACACCTTCTGTTTTCCGATCGGCACTCGTTAAGCCGATGAAATCGAGGAAAGAGATGAGGAGGACGAAGGAATAAGACGGAGAGTGGGAGATTGAGAGAGATGCTGAGAGATGACTGAAGAAGAAGATGGAATTGGATTTCAAATTGAAATCCAATCCATCATATTACATTTAATATATATTATTATATTATTAAATCTTTTATATATATATATATATACTTTAACTTATATAAATATATTATAATAAACTTATATATATTTATTCCAAATTTTTTTTACCATTCCTTTTTATTTATTTATTTATTTATTTAATAATAATTAATTAATTAATAAATAGTCTTAACTTTTTTTTTCATAGTATTTGTTTTTATTTGTTTATTTAATACATTAATTTAATAATATTTAACTGATTAATTGATTAATAATTTTAATTAATTAATTTTTAAATTTTTTTCCGGGTTATTACATTATTTATATATATACATAGATTTACAGAGCAGCAGCAGTTGTCTTATAATATTATAATTATGTGTAACTAGAAAACTCATATATACAGTTGTATTTTAAATCATAATAAATGTAATATGTATGGTATACTAGATTATTAGTTTTACAGTTTCAGTATTATATCAGTATAATAAGTGTGTAACTCAGTTGCCACACACTAGTGATAGCATATTTTCTTTTACTGAGCATCGTCTCATCCCAATGACTTAACATTTTTGAGGTGATCCAGTTTGGCGAGTAGATCAGGCTCGCAGGTAGAGAGATTCTTATGCTGCCCTCTCTGAAGAGTGAGTGTTTCCTGAGTATTAGTTATTTGGGTAGAACCTAGGGTTTTTGATGTTGTCACTGAGTACTTTGTGATGTATATTTTGGGACTTTTAGATTTTTGATGTTGTAAGTATTGTTTATAGCTTTATGTTTACCGCTGCATAGGAATATAATATAAACAGAGTTTCCTCAGTGCTCCCTTGGGGCCTGAGATATTTTTAGCAGATATTAGAGAGAGATTTATTATATATTGTATATTCTTAAATGGAGAGAAAAAAAAAATGGCATGAAAAAGCAGGTCATTACAAAAGGTAACTTTTATTAATCTTTGAATTGCATTTCGTATTAATTAGTGCTCTAGTTATGGAGTAGGAGTTTTTTCCCGTTTTATCTTTATTTTAAAATAATATATTAAATAATACCCTATTTGGTAAATTTTAAAATAACATTTTAAATCTCTTTGGACCAAGCAGCGAGATTTAAAGGGCCGGGGTAGTTGGGACGTCCACACATGGCAAGCAAATCTCGCTAGACCATCCAGCGAGATTTGCCTGAAAATAAAATGGAAGTGAGCTTTGTTGTGCCGAAGAAGAAGGAAGTATGGAGAATATTCCAACAGAGCTCCAGGAGGTGTGTAACTAGTTGAGTAAGAGTCAGTCGGCCTTTGTGTCAGCGACGACGACGACGAGTAGGAGAGATGATTCGCTAATGTTATAACATGATGGCAAATTGTGCAAGTAAGTGGCGACGCTAGCCGCAAGAATCAAAAAGAAGAAACAAGAAAACAATGGACTCCTCAGTTCCGCTTTCTGCTCCTACGCCTCTCTCTCCCTCTCTTTTGCTTATTCTCCTCAACGGTTTTGATTCTTCATTTAGCATTTTAACCCTTCCGCTCTCTTTTCTGGTGCTCTACTCTTTTTGGAATTTTTCTTCCTCCTATGTTCTACACTTCTTCCTCTAACATTCTTTGTCTTCTTCTTTCAAAATTCGTCTACAGCTTCTTCTTCTGGCATTTTGCCCCTTCCAGCATTCAATTCTATGTTTACTGTTCTGGCATTTTGTCGCATCATCTTCTTCCTCCTATTGCAACATCTTCTAGGATTCATCTCTTTCCCCAGCATTCTGCTACAACATAAATGCAAGAACATCTTTACCTAATTAAAGAAAACAATATAAATCACAATGAAAATAAGAGAGTGTCAAAATAAGAAGAATACAGGAATCGGCACAAGGATAATTATCAGAACCATCTCACAAAAATGTATTCCTATACATTATTATATATATATATATATATATATATATATATATATAAAGAGAGAGAGACATAATCTTACATTAGCACTCTTATGTTATTTTAAAGAGAAAAAAAAATATTCTAATAATGTTTCATGAACCAACCCTCCCCCACTCTACAAATATTCAATTTCACTCCATGCAAACCCTACCCTCACCCTTCTTCCCACTACATTCTCTGTTTTGTAGACCAAGCGGTAACACGCATTCACACTCTAATTTGAAAAATACCCACTTACATCAATTTTCACCAAAGGACCAAGCTGAATTTATAATAGTTACTCACACACACGCACACACACACACACACACATTTGTGTTTTTATAATAGTTACAACACAGATTTATATTTGCACATATCCTAAGTGTATCCCCACGTATCCATACACGTCCAATATTTTTAAAATAAAAAAATACTTACGACTGTGTCCGTATTCGATGTGTGCCGATACGGATGCTTTCATCCCTTTCCGAGCTTTGCAGTATAAGTGTTTCCAAGTTACAATAAAATCCTTAATAGTTTAGTACTTTCTAATTTCCATTCTTTCAGTGAAATACAATCTTTATTCAAAGTTTGAACTAACCTAACCGCCAATCACTATAATCTTCTTCCTCACCTTCCCCTGCAACTCTGTTTTTTCTCTTTCATGCGCAGCAATGGCTGCACCACACCAGACACCAGGATCTACCGTGTATTCACCCGGCCACCGCCCTTCCACTGCCATCCACAATTATGCACCGCCACTGCTGCCGATACCTCCTTGCGGTTCACTCTCTCTCTAACTCACACAAGTGCACTGCCATGGACGCTGTGGGGCACTACCACTGGCTGAGACACTCATGGCCGCCTTCCCTCGCACGGTGCATACCACCCTGCGATCTCCTTTCTTGTTTCATTTTAATTTTATTAAGAAAAACCTAAAATACACACAAACCACCTACCCTCCCTACCTCTCTCTCTTTCTCTCGATTATGCACACACAGACGACTACTATGGCAATCATGAGCTACTGGTTCTGTTGGTGGCCATGGACCACGACTACCCCCTAATCTCAGATGTGTGTACCCCTCTACTCTCTTCTCTCAGCGACAATCAAATAACTCTACCTCTCCCATCCTCCTTACGACTACCCAAGAAACTTAAAAGCATATTGAGCTCCACAAAGCACACCCTGGTCTTAAAGCATTACGTTTGCAAATTTTGAAACATTACACACGACTTTAAGGTTGCTTTGATTCTTCAAAACATACAAATCATAAACTTCGATTTTACTTTGATTCTTGAAAACACATGCTTTTCCTTTTGAAAATTTACACGCATTCACATTATGATTTGAAAAATACCCACTTACATCAATTTTCATCAATTGATCAAGCCGAATTTAGAATAGTTACTCACAAACACACACACACACACACATTTGTGTTTTTATAATAGTTACTGCAAAGATTTATATTTGCACATATCCTAAGTGTATCCCCACGTATCCATATGTGTCTAATATTTTTAAAATAAACAAATACTTATGGATACGTTTGTATTCAATGCGTGTTCGATATGAATGCTTTCCTTCCTTTACGAGTTTTGCAGTATAAGTGTTTCCTAGTTACAATAAAATCCTTCCTAGTTTAGTACTTTCTAATTTCCATTCCTTCAGCGAAATACAAGCTTTGTTTGAAGTTTGAACTAACCTAACCGCCAATCCCAATAATATTCTTCCTCACCTTCCCCTGCTTCTCTGTTTTTTCTCTCTCTCGAGCAGCAACAGCCGCACCATAGCAGGAGCCAGGACATGTTGCGTAGTCACACGGCCACCGCCTTTCCGCTACCATCCTCAATTCTGCGCTGCCGCCACTGCCAGTACCTCCTTGCGGTTCGCTTTCTCTCTTTCTCTAACTTGCACAGGTGCACTGACATGGAAACTGTGGGGCACTACCACCGGCTGCGACACCCATGGCCACCTTCCCTCACACTGTGAACACCACCCTACGATCTTCTTTCCTATTTTATTTTAATATTATTAAGAAAAACCTAAAATACACACAAACCACCTACTCACCTTGCCTCTCTCTCTTTCTCTCGATGATTCACACACAGACAACTACTATGGCAATCGTGGGCTACTGGTTCTGTTAGTGGCCACGGACCACGGCTACCCCCTACTCTCAGATGTGTGTACCCCTCTACTCTCCTTTGTCTGCAACAATCCAATAACTCTACCTTTACCATCCTCCTTATGACTACTTAAAACACTTAAAAGCATATTGAGCTCCATAAATCACACCCTGGTCTTAAAGCATTGTGTTTGCTGATTTTGAAATATTACACAGGACTTTGATGTTGCTTTGATTCATGAAAACAGACTAATCAAAGACTTCAATTTTTCTTTGATTCTTAAAAAGACATGCTTTGCCTTTTGAAAATATACACGCATTCACATTATGATTTGAAAAGTACCCACTTACATTAATTTTCATCAATGAACCAAGCTAAATTTATAATAGTTACTCACACACACGCACGCACATACACACACACATTTGTGTTTTTATAATAGTTATGTCACAAATTTATATTTGCATATATCCTAAATGTATCCCCACATATCCATACATGTGCAATATTTTTAAAATAAAAAAATACTTACCAATACGTCTGGATTCGATGCGTGTTCGATACAGATGCTTTCCTCCCTTTCTGAGTTTTGCAGTATAAGTGTTTCCTAGTTAGAATAAAATCCTTCCTAGTTTAGTACTTTTTAATTTCCATTCCTTCAGTGAATTACAATCTTTATTTGAAGTTTGAACTGACCTAACCACCAATCCCTATAATCTTCTTCCTCACTTACCCCGACTTCTCTACTTTTCCTCTCTCTCGCGCAGCCACGACTGCACCATAGTAGGATTCAGGACCTGCTGCGTAGTCACCCGACCATCACCCTAACGCTGCCGTCCTCAATTCTGTGCCACCACCGCTGCCGGTAGCTTCTTGTGGTTCGCTCACCTTCTCTATCTCTCTCTCTAAGTCACACAGGTGCGCTACCATGGAAGGCACGGGGTGCTGCCGCCTTCCCTCACACTGTGCACACCACCCTGGGATCTCCTTTCCTGTTTTATTTTAATATTATTAAGAAAAACCTAAAATACACACACAAACCACCTACTCGCCTTGCCTCTCTCTCTCTCTCTCTCTCTCTCTCTCTCTCTCTCTCTCTCTCTCTCTCTTTCCCTCTTTTATTCACACACATACGGTTACTATGGCAATCGTGGGCTACTGGTTCTGTTGGTGGCCATGGACCACGGTTACCCCCTACTCTCAGATGTGTATAACCCTTTGCTCTCCTTTCTCTGCGACAATCCAATAACTCTACCTCTCACATCCTCCTTATGACTAATCAAAATACTTAAAAGCATATTGAGCTCCATAAATCACACCCTGGTCTTAAAGCATTGCGTTTGCCGATTTTTAAAAATTACATAGGACTTTGATGTTGCTTTGATTCTTGAAAATAGACTGATCAAAGACTTTTATTTTGCTTTGATTAAAAAGACATGCTTTTCCTTTTGAAAATATACATGCATTCACATTATAATTTGAAAAATACCCACTTACATCAATTTTCATCGATGAACCAAGTTGAATTTAGAATAGTTACTCTCTCTCTCTCTCTCTCTCTCACACACACACACACATTTGTGTTTTTATAATAGTTATTGCATAGATTTATATTTGCACATATCCTAAACGCATCCCGACGTATCCATACGTGTGCAATATTTTTAAAATAAAAAAATACTTACAAATACGTCTAGATTCGATGCGTGTCTGATACGAATGCTTTCCTCCCTTTCCGAGTTTTGCAGTATAAGTGTTTCCTCGTTAGAATAAAATTCTTCCTAGTTTAGTACTTTTTAATTTCCATTCCTTTAGTAAAATACAGTCTTTTTTTTAAGTTTGAATTGACCTAACCGCCAATCCCTATAATCTTCTTCCTCACCTTCCTCTGCTTTTTCTCTCTCTCGGGCAACAACGGTCGCATAACAGTAGGAGTCAGGACCTGCTGTGTAGTCACCCGACCATCACCCTTCTGCTGCCTTCCTCAATTCTGCACTACCATCGCTGCCAGTAGCTTCTTGTGGTTCGCTCACTCTCTCTCTGTCTCTCTCTATCTCTAAGTTGCACAGGTGCACTACCATAGAAGCCATGGGGTGCTACTGCCTTCCATCGCACCGTGCACACCACCCTATGATCTCCTTTCCTATTTTATTTTAATAATATTAAGAAAAACCTAAACTACACACAAACTAGCTACTCTCCCTGCCTCTCTCTCTCTCTTTCGATTATTCACACACAGGCGGCTACTATGGTAATCGTGGGCTACTGGTTCTGTTGGTGGCCATGGACCATGGCTACCCTATACTCTCAGTTGTGTGTACTCCTTTGCTCTCCTCTCTCTCTCTCTCTACGACAATCTAATAACTCAACCTCTCCCATCCTCCTTATAACTACTCAAAACACATAAAAGCATATTGAGCTCCACAAAGCACACCCTAGTCTTAAAGCATTACATTTGCCGATTTTGAAACATTACACAAAACTTTGATGTTGCTTTGATTCTTGAAAACAGACTAATCATAAACTTCGATTTTTCTTTGATTCTTGAAAACACATGCTTTGCCTTTTGAAAATATACACGCATTCACATTCGGATTTGAAAAATACCCACTTACATCAATTTTCATCAATGGACCAAGCTAAATTTATAATAGTTACACACACACACACACACACATTTGTGTTTTCATAATAGTTACTGCACAAATTTATATTTGCACATATCCTAAGCATATCCCCACGTATCCATACATGTCCAATATTTTTAAAATAAAAAAACACTTATAGATACGTCCATATTCGATGCATGTTTGGTACGAATGCTTTCTTCCCTTTTTGAGTTTTGCGGTATTAGTGTTTCCTAGTTACAATAAAATCCTTCCTAGTTTAGTACTTTCTAATTTCCATTCATTCAGCGAAATACAAACTTTGTTGGAAGTTTGAACTGACCTAACCACCAATCCTTATAATCTTCTTCCTCACCTTCCCCTATTTCTCTACTTTTTCTCTCTCTTACGCAACAACGGCTGCACCACAGCAGGGGCAAGGACTTGCCGCGTAGTCACCTGACCACCGCCCTTCCACTGCCATCCCCAATTCTACGCCGCCACCGCCGCTACCAGTACCTTCTTTCGATTTGCTCTCTCTTTCTCTCTCTAACTCGCATAATTGCGCTGCCATGGAAGCCGTGGGGCGCTGCTGCCAGCTGCAACGCCTATGGCCGCCTTCCCTCGCATTGTGCACACCACCCTGCGATCTCATTTCCTATTTTATTTTAATATTATTAAGAAAAACCTAAAATACACACAAACCACCTACTCTCCCTACCTATCTCTCTTTCGCTCAATTATTCACACACAGATGACCACTATGGCAATCGCGGGTTGTTGGTTCTGTTGGTGGCCACGGACCACGACTACCCTTTACTCTCAGATGTGTGTACCCCTCTTCTTTCCTCTCTCTGCGAAAATCCAATAACTCTACCTCTCCCATCCTCCTTATGATTACTCAAAACACTTAAAAGCATATTGAGCTCCAGAAAGCACAGCCTGGTCTTAAAGCATTATGTTTTCCAATTTTGAAACATTACACAAGACTTTGATGTTGCTTTGATTCTTGAAAACAGACTAATCACAAACTTTGATTTTGCTTTGATTCTTGAAAACACATGCTTTGCCTTTTGAAATTATACACGCATTCACATTCTGATTTGAAAAATACCCACTTACATCAATTTTCATCAATGGAACAAGCTGAATTTATAATAGTTACTCACACACACGCACACACACATTTGTGTTTTTATAATAGTTACTGCAAAGATTTATATTTGCACATATCCTAAGTGTATCCCCATGTATCCATACGTGTCCAATATTTTTAAAGTAAAAAAGTACTTACGGTTACGTCTGTATTCGATGCGTGCTCGATACGGATGCTTTCCTTCCTTTTGGCATTTTGCAGTATAAGTGTTTCCTAGTTATAATAAAATTCTTCCTAGTTTAGTGCTTTCTAATTTCCATTCCTTTAGCAAAATACAATCTTTGTTTGAAGTTTGAACTGACCTAACCGCCAATCCCTCTAATCTTCTTCCTCACCTAGCCCATAATTGCCATAGTAGTCGTTTGTGTGTGAATAATCGAGAGAAATAGAGAGAGGCAGGGAGAGTAGGTCGTTTGTGTGTGTTTTAGGTTTTTCCTAATAATATTAAAATAAAACAAGAAAGGAGATTGCAGGGTGGTGTGCACAGTATGAGGGAAGGTGGCCATGGGCGTCATAGCTGGCGGCAGTGCCCCACGACTTCCATGGCAACGCACCTGTGCTAGTTAGAGAGAGAGAGAATGAACCGCAAGGAGGTATTGGCAGCGGCAGCGGCACAGAATTGAGGACTGCAACAAAAGGGCGGTAGGCGAGTGACTATGCGGCAGGTCCTGGCTCCAGCTGTGGCGCAACCGTTGCTACGCAAGAGAGAGAAAGAGCAAAGAAGCTATTGGTTTTGTTGGTGGCCACGCACCACGACTACCCCCTACTCTCATATGTGTGTACCCCTCTGTTCTCCTTTCTCCGCGACAATGCAATAACTCTACCTCTCCCATCCTCCTTATGACTGCCCAAAACACTTAAAAGCATATTGAGCTCCACAAAGCACACCCTGGTCTTAAAGCATTACGTTACACGGGACTTTGATGTTGCTTTGATTCTTGAAAACAGACTAATCACAGACTTCGATTTTGCTTTGATTATTGAAAACACATGCTTTGCCTTTTGAAAATATACACGCATGCACATTCTGATTTGAAAAATACCCACTTACATCAATTTTCATCAATGGATTAAGCTGAATTTATAATAGTTACTCACACACACACATATTTGTGTTTTTGTAATAGTTACTGCACAGATTTATATTTGCACATGTCCTAAGCGTATCCCCATGTATCCCTATGTATCCATATATGTCCAATATATTTAAAATAAAAAAATACTTACAGATACGTTCGTATTCGATGTGTGTCTAATACAGATGCTTGCCTCTCTTTTCGAGTTTTGCAGTATAAGTGTTTGCTAGTTACAATAAAATCCTTCCTAGTTTAGTACTTTCTAATTTCCATTCCTTCAGCGAAATACGATCTTTGTTTGAAGTTTGAACTAACCTAACCGCCAATCCCTATAATATTCTTCCTCACCTTCCCTTGCTTCTTTGTTTTTTCTCTCTCTCATGCAGCAATGGTGGCACCACAGCAGGATCTAGGACCTCCCACGTAGTCACCCGGCCACCACCCTTCCGCTGCTGTCCTCAATTCTATGCCGCCACCGTTGCTGGTACCTCCTTGCGGGTCACTCTCTTTTTCTCTCTCTCTCTCTAACTCACACATGTGCTCTACCATGGAAGCCATGGGGCGCTGCCGCCAGCTGTGACGCCAATGGCCGCCTTCCCTCGCACTGTGCACACCACCCTACAATCTCCTTTCCTATTTTATTTTAATATTATTGAGAAAAACCTACAACACACACAAACCACCTACTCTCCCTACCTCTCTCTCTTTCTCTTGATTATTCACACACAGACGACTACTATGGCAATCGTGGGCTATTGGTTTTGTTGGTGGCCATGAACCACGACTACCCCCTACTCTCAGATGTGTGTGCCCCTTTGCTCTCCTCTCTCTACGATAATCCAATAACTCTACCTCTTCCATCCTCCTTATGACTACTCAAAACACTTAAAAGCATATTGAGCTCCACAAAGCACACCCTGGTCTTAAAGCATTACGTTTCCCAATTTTGAAACATTACACATGACTTTGATGTTGCTTTGATTCTTGAAAACAGACTACAGACTTCAATTTTGCTTTGATTCTTGAAAATACATGCTTTGCCTTTTGAAAATATACCCGCATTCACATCGTGATTTGAAAAATACCCACTTACATCAATTTTCATCAATGGACCAAGCTGAATTTATAATAGTTACTCACACACACACACACACACACACATTTGTATTTTTATAATAGTTACTACACAGATTTATATTTGCACATATCCTAAGCGTATCCCCATGTATCCATACTTGTCCAATATTTTTAAAATAAAAAAATACTTACGAATATGTTTAGATTCAATGCGTGTGCAATACGAATGCTTTCCTCCCTTTCTGATTTTTGCTAAGTGTTTCCTAGTTACAATAAAATCCTTCCTAGTTTAGTGCTTTTAATTTCCATTCCTTCAGCGAAATACAATCTTTGTTTGAAGTTTGAATTGACCTAACTGCCAATCCTTATAATCTTCTTCATCACCTTCCCCTGCTTCTCTGTTTTTTCTCTCTTTCGCGCAACAACGGCTGCACCACAGCAGGAGCCAGGACCTGCCGCGTAGTCACCCGACCACTGTACTTCC
The DNA here is from genome assembly GCF_029873635.1 of Malania oleifera. Classification (NCBI taxonomy): domain Eukaryota; kingdom Viridiplantae; phylum Streptophyta; class Magnoliopsida; order Santalales; family Ximeniaceae; genus Malania; species Malania oleifera. The sequence goes on from NC_080425.1 coordinate 50,282,338, forward strand.
GCTTCCATCCTCAATAATGCACCGCTGCCGCTGCTGGTACCTCCTTGCAGTTCACACACTCCTCTCTCTCTCTCTCTCTCTCACTCACTCACTCTCTAACTTGCATAGGTGCGTTGCCCTGGAAGCTGTGGGGCGCTGTCGCCGGCTACGACGCCCATGGCCGCCTTCCCTCGCACTGTGCACACCACCCTGCAATCTCCTTTCCTGTTTTGTTTTAATATTATTAAGAAAAACCTAAAATACACACAAACCACCTACTCTCCTTGCCTTTCTCTCTTTCTCTTTTTTATTCACACACAGACGACTACTATGGCAATCGTGGGCTACTGGTTTTGTTGGTTGCCACGGACCACGACTACCCCCTCCTACTCTTAGATGTGTGTACCCCTCTGCTCTCCTCTCTCTACGACAATCCAATAACTCTACCTCTCCCACCCTCCTTATGACTACTCAAAACACTTAAAAGCATATTGAGCTCCACAAAGCACACCTTGGTCTTAAAGCATTACGTTTGCCTATTTTGAACATTACACAGGACTTTGATGTTGCTTTGATTCTTGAAAACAGACTAATGACAAACTTTGATTTTGCTTTGATTCTTGAAAACACATGCTTTGCCTTTTGAAAATATACACGCATTCACATTCCGATTTGAAAAATACCCACTTACATCAATTTTCATCAATGGACAAGGCTGAATTTGACATATTTTCTACCCCTACTTTTGTCTTTCTTTCTTTCTTGATAGATTTCATATATTCCGCTGTCTCTGTTTTTTGATGATTTTTTTTTCTTTTTTTTTTGGAGACTTATGTTCTTAAGATGAATTTGAACTATTGTGGAGGAGGAATTGAGGAGTTCGCCGTTTTCTTCTTTCTTCTTTTCGATTTTGGCGGCTAGTGTCAGCACTTAATTGCACAGTTTGTCATCATGTCGCAGCATCAGCGAATCATCTCTCCTGCTTGTCGCCGTTGCTGACACAAAGGCTGACCGACTCTTACTCAACTGATTACACACCTCCCGAAGTTTCGCCAAAATATTCCCCCTGCTTCCTTCTTCTTCAACAAAATAGAGCTTGCTTCCGTTTTATTTTCAAGCAAATCTCGTTGGATGGTCTGGTGAGATTTGCTTCCCACGTGTCGACGTCTCAATTGCCCTGACCCTTTAAATCTCGCTGCTTGGTCCAGCGAGATTTAAAACTTTGAGAAATATTTTTCCAAACGGGGCATCATTTAGTATATTATTTTAAAATAAAGATAAAACGGGAAAAAATTCTATGGAGTAGTAAGTTAAGAATGAAGACACATAACATTTTAGAAACCAAAAATAATATTGAATCAAAATCTATCAATCAGTTCAGTCACGCGCAAGTAGCATGGTCCCTACCAGCACATGTAAAATGGTTCATTTTGAGTTTGAGGTGGATATTAGGCCTGACAAAATGGGTCATGACCCGTCAGGTCACTTGGACCTGCCCGTTTAAAACGGGTTCGAATTTAAAGAAGTCGACCCGTTTAATAATTGGGCGGGTCACAAATTGACCCATTTATAAAAGGGTTCAACCGGGGTTGGGTGAAATTGGATCCTATTCCTTTATAAAAATTATATGCATTCCTGCCATCCCAGATTCCCAATCCCTTCCAAGTAGGGGTGAACATAATTCGGGGAATGGTGAATCGGGTTTCGGTTCGGTTTATAGCACATATTAATTCGGTTAACCAATTAACCGATTTATTAATTAATTAAAATTTAAATATAATTTATTATATGTCAATTTGTTAGCGATTTGGCTCGGCTTGGGGGGGAAAAAAGGCGGAGCGGAGGGCTGGGGTTTAATTTGTTTAATGTTTTTGCCTCTGCGCCGCCACGAAGCTTTTGGGTCTCCCTCCATCGGACTAGACCTGACAAAGTGGATAAAAATCTGTTAATTCGAACCGCATCCGACTCGTTTTAACTGACTTATAATCAACTGCTTGATAAATGAGTCGAATATGATTTTCCATTTTCATATCCGCCTCCTTAGTGGGTCGGGTCGGGTTTATCGGCGGATATTCGCCAACCCACTCAAAAGCTTATTAGTAATTAACTAATAAAAGCCCAACAGCCCCTGCCCAAGTGTCACAGGCCAAAGCCCAGTGCCCACACGGCCCGTACGCCATACAGGCAGCTGACAGCCCCCAGCCCCGCGCCGCGCCCCCCCCCCCCCCCGCCCACTCCCAGCCCAAGACCGGCCCAGTCCCACTGATTCTCAAATAGCCAGACTCCATGGCAAAACGAGCCCTATTCCGGCACGAAACCCTTCTTCTTCAACCCTATTCCCGCACGAAACCCTTCGTCTTCCACACTTCGAACCAGCATGAGCCCTTCGCCGCTTCACGAGTTCGTCAGGAGCTTACCCTTCGAACCAGCAGCAGGAGCTTCGTGAGTTGGTCTTCCACACTGCGAACCAGCAGGAGCCCTTCGCGAGTTCGTCAGGAGCTTTGTGAGTTCGTCGTCGACATTTCGATCCAAAAGAAGCTCTTCGCAAGCTCGTCTTCAAGCCTTCGTGAGTTCATCTGCTTCGAAGTTTGAACTCGTAAGTCTTCTTCTTCTTCTTCTTCTTCTTCTTCTTCTTCTGCAGCTCTGCTTCTCCCGCTTCTCTGTTATTGCATATTAGGACATTATATATTTCTACATAATTGTCTGCTTCTACACAAACAAGAAGGTAGGGCAATGAAAATTAATTTTTGTGAGAAGGAAGAAAAGAAAAAAATACTTCTGTATTTTGTTACTGTTGTGTGTTTTACTTTCCACTGTGGTATTCCTGTGCAATTGCTTGCAACTGGTAGCTTACATCCCTTGAGCAACAGATAGAGAAGCCTTTGACTTTTGCTTGGATGTCCCAATTAATAGAGTAATTATTATGATTTTTAGTTTAAATGTTGAAGCTTCATGTCAATTTTGTTTTGATTTGGTGTTTGTTGGTGGTCGGCTTTTGAGTTCAACCTAGTTGTCAGGTGATTTTATTTACCCTTGAGTGTACTTGATGGCAAGAAATAATGTGGGGGCTTTTGTTGAATTCTCTCTAGTCAATTTGATTATGAAGTGAAAAAATAAGGAATCATCTGTAGTTTAGATCTTGAAATTATTTATGTATTTTAAAAGAAATTACAGAAATTGAAATTTAAGTCTTGAAATTCATGTTTCCACCAGAACCTTGCAAGGCGTTGGATCATCTGCCTCAAGTCCACAGTTGGGGTTGGGTGTCAATAGTTTTGCCCCATTGCCCATCATTTGTCAGTAGTTTTGCTCCCGCTGCGGCACTTTAGACTTCCTGATCAAACCAAGACACTCATTTTCTATTTCCTTTTGAAATTCTTTTTGGGGTTACCTATTGACTGCTACTGTTTAATGTAATTTATGTATGTTTAAAAAAGTTTTGGTTAAACTCATTTTACCTGCCATTATTTGTTACCCTTTATATTAATCCATGAATTATTTTATTGTGTGATAATTTGTTTCTTTGAAAAATTCTGCATTAGTGAATTCATATATTATGATCTGATTTTTATTTTTATTTTTAATTATTTTGATGCTTCAAGAGATTGCGTTCTCTTCTTTAAATATCTCTCTTTGAATGATTCCTTGCATAGTTGCATTCTCATTTAGTGCAGTACACAAGGAACTATGCTTCATGGTATGAAATTGAATCTATTTTATTGCTATTTCTTCCTATTTGGTTAACGTGTCCATAATTTTGTAAAATCCATATTCATTGAGTTAAATGCTTTGTTGTTATTGGTGTATTTAAAATTTCTTAGCTACCTAATTTGGAAAAAATAAGATTCTTTCATTTTTTATCTCCCACTTTTATGATTTTTTTTCTCCTTTTTTATTTCTTACCAATCACCCATTTATGAAATTATTTACAACTGTCACTCACACAATCAATTAATTTTTTTTTTTAAAAGCAACTTTAGTTAGTTGCTTCTAGCTTGTAAATTTGATGCAAGTTGTTTCTTGTTTTTTTTGCTCAGTCAAATTTCAATATAAAAATTGTGGTCATTTGACTCATTTTATGAATCAGGAGTTGTTAATTAGTATAAATAATTGAATGATTGATATAGTTACTAAAAAAGTTAATACATAAACTAGTAGCAAGTTGTCGTATATAACTTAAATTATTATGATACAAAATAAATTATTAATAAAATTATATTTGAGAATGACGGATTATCCGCCCATCCGCTATGAATTATCCAACCCGAAATCGCCTAATCCGCCATTTAAACGAGTCGAATATGGATTATGATTTTTTCACCTGATAATCCGCGTTATCCGCCACGGATTATCCGACCCGATCCGCTTTGCCAGGTCTACATCGGACCATCTCCATTCTCCACTCCCCACTCGCTCTCTCTCTCTCCACACTTTCTCCCATCCATTTCTCCTCTCTTTTTAGCTTCTCTTTGCGGAGACTATGGGATATCTGGTTGGGAGCGGTGCGTTTCGGGTGCAGTGGTTAGGGCTTTTCTTTTCTGTTTCGGGCTCTATTTGCACTGCAGAAATTGTTCAATTTGAGCAATTCAGCGACTGATTTGTAGGGTTTTGGGACTCAGGAAGTGTTGGGACTTTGTTCAAAGAACGTTCTCCCGGTGGTGATTTCTTCAGTTCAGTGGTGTTTGGGTGCTGCAACTCTGTTTGCTGATTTTGACGTGAAGTTTGGAATTGTAGCTTAATTCTGAGAAATAACTTTCATTTTAGAAGTTCAAATTCTTCCAAATATACATGAATGTGTAGAAAATATTGGAACCAATTTAGAGCTGAAATTATGAAACTGCCGATGCCTTAAATTGTTCTTCAACTGCGTTGGCATAGCATGAATGTTCAAAGGTGTTTGCTTGCTGTCAATGTTTTCTTTTTTTAAAAACGCAGGAAAAGTTTTTATTAATAAAATTAATAGATAAGATGTTTAATTAAGCTGGAATTGGTAAAAAAAATTTATAATTATAATATGTTTTTAGCAATTAATTACAAATAATTTCGGTTAAATTCGGTTAAATTTGGTTAATCGAATTACCTGAAAAGGTAATTCGGTCGGGTTCAGTTCGGTGAGGGTAGGTAGTTCGGTCGGTTCGGTTAACATCATTTATTAACTAAAATTTTCGGTTAATTTGGTTAATTGCCCGAATTTGGCTGAATCGACCGTTTGCTCACCCCTACTTGCTCGCATCCGTCCACCGTCCCACACAAAAAAACCCTAACCCGTGCGGCCGTGCCACGGCTCTCCTCTCAGCTCTCACTCTCTCAATCCTCTCCTCTCCTTTGGGCTCTGTGCGTTGCAGCCGCTGCTACGTGCTGGCGGTGCTGTGAACGATCCAATCCTTGATGGACCACAACCAGCAGCCACAGGCATCAGTCCCCCGACTCCCCCTAGCTCCACAGACCACTTGACTCCACACCTCCAGCCTCCAGTTGCTCCACAGTAAGATTAAGCTCCCTCACGGCCTCACGGATCAAGCTCCCTCACGATCCACAAACGCAGATCTACTATCGTAGAGGACCAGATATAGAACTTATATATAAGAAAATTTTGTATAGAATGAAAGAATGACTAAATTTGGGTTGTACAGGTATAGGGCCTCCAGAAACAGAATCAGAGGGGAAGTGGTGGGAAGAGGTGAGTACCGTCTGGGCTTTGGATTGTGAATCTGTAGGTGCAGAGGCGGAAGCTTTGATAATACCCACAAACATTAGCTTATAAAGAAGCACAGAGCTGCAACGTCCGCATTCCTAATATAATGTAGTATTTTTATTTTAAAAATGTCATTTTATATGGAATTTTTTAAAAAATGTTAAAATAAATAAATTATATTTTTTAAATGGATGACCTGTTACCCGCTTGTTTATTAAATAAGCGGGTTAGGGTTGGTATGTGTGTGATATGTTTAACGTCGATCCATTTATGACCTGGCCCATTGGTAACCCACTCGAACCCGGCCTGCCCGCCCATTTTGCTACCCTGAGTGGATATGGGATAGCCGCGGGGGTAGAAGCAGAGGAGCAACATGGATTCCTCCGCGGCTCGAGACTAAAGCCAATGATCTTAGCAAGCTTCAAAAAGGCACGCATCATCAATCTCACTCTCTCCTTCTCTGTTCCTTCCTCCATAAACCCTAACTGCTTTTTTCCATCTTGCTTCCTCTCTGCGTTGTTGAATTTCAGTGTAAACTATATCCTTTTTGCAAAGAATCATCAAGTGAGAAAGAAGTACACCATCCAGCTTGGGGAGAACGAAATGGTCCTTAAGGTTCATCTCTCACTCTCACTCTCACTCTCACACTCACACTCACACTCACACTCACACTCACACTCACACACACACATTTGTGTTTTTATAATAGTTACCGCGCAAATTTATATTTGCACATATCCTAAGCCCATCCCCACGTATCCATATGTGTCCAATATTTTTAAAATAAAAAAATACTTACGGATACATCCGTATTCGATGCGTGTCTGAGACAGATGCTTTCCTCCCTTTCCGAGTTTTGCAGTATAAGTGTTTCCTAGTTATAATAAAATCCTTCATAGTGTAGTACTTTCTAATTTCCATTCCTTCAGCGAAATACGATTTTTGTTTAAAGTTTGAACTGACCTAACCGCCAATCCCTATAATCTTCTTCCTCACCTACCCCTGCTTCTTTGCTTTTTCTCTCTCTCGCGCAGTAACGGCTGAACTACAGCAGGAGCCTGGATGTGCCGCATAGTCACCCGGCCATTGCCCTTCCACTGCCGTCCTCAATTCTGTGCTGCTGCCGCTGCCGATGCCTCCTTGCGGTTCGCTCTCTCTCTCTCTCTCTCTCTCTCTCTCTCTCTCCCTCTCTCTAACTCGCACAGGTGTGTTGCCATGGAAGCAGTGGGGCGCTACCGCCGACTGCGACACCCATGGCCACCTTCCTTCGCACCGTGCACACCACCCTGCGATCTCCTTTCCTGTTTTATTTTAATATTATTAAGAAAAACCTAAAATACACACAAATCACCTACTCTCCCTACCTCTCTTGCTTTCTCTCGATTATTCACACACAGATGCTACTATGGCAATCGTGGGCTACTAGTTCTATTGGTGGCCACGGACCACGGCTACCCCCTACTCTTTGATGTGTGTACCCCTCTGCTCTCCTCTCTCTGCGACAATCCAATGACTCTACCTCTCCCATCCTCCTTATGACTACTCAAAACACTTAAAAGCATATTGAGCTCCACAAAGCATACCCTGGTCTTAAAGCATTATGTTTGCCGATTTTGAAACATTACACAGGACTTTGATGTTGCTTTGATTCTTGAAAACAGACTAATCACAGACTTCAATTTTGCTTTGATTCTTGAAAACACATGCTGCCTTTTGAAAATATACACGCATTCACATTCTGATTTGAAAAATACCCACGTTGTACTCTACACAAAACACTTCATTTCTGGAAACATTGACATCTTAATCTTGAAAACACCCACAACACATTTTGGAAACATTGTCTTTCTCAACTGAAAAGATCCTTGTTTTTTTTTTTTATTGGAAATTAGGATATTCACATCATGATTTTCTAGATGCATATTCTCAAACCCTTCGTAATACCCACTTCATAAACCATACACAACCTCCTTCTGAGAACATCCATCTATGGTTTTATAGAAAACACTATCAACGTGCATTTTGAGGACAAATCACACAATTACTTTCTAGAGCACATCCAGCATTCATTTCACATGCACACATGCACCTATCTGCACACAATACTGATTTTACGCACAAGTAATTCTTGAGACACTATTCTAGACTCTAGAGCATAAAACACTCATGCATCTTCAACCTAGCTCACATACCACATGCTGATTTTTAGTGAATGGAGAATGCATACAAAACATCAATCACAAAGCATATGAGCACGTATCACCAATATTGCATTAACTAATAACTAGATCTAACAGCCTATAAGAGTAATAGAGCTATACCTCCCCACATAGTAAGACTTAAGGCTTGTTATTGTTGTTGTTTTTGTTGTTATAGAGCTATACCTATTCCTTTTTTGCGATGGAGGAGAGCTATTGTTATGATGGAGAAAGGAGGAGTTAATCAAAGGATTTGGGAGAGAATGTGGGAATAGGATGGAGGTATACCTTAGGAGATGTAAGTGTCTTCCTTTGCCCCACCCCCAAGGAGATAACTAAAGGGGGAAAAATTGAAAAGGAGAGGTGTGTATTGGGAGAAGCCGATTGGTTGGGCATTAGGGTTTGAAGGAAATTGGGACTAGTGCCCCAAAGGATAAGGCAAGAAGAGAATTGGTCCAATCAAAGTGAGCCACAACAAGGGGGGTGTGGAGGAAGTAGATTGGGCCAAGGAGGTGCAAGGTGAAAAAGCAAAAGCAATATTAAGAATGATTAGGGTATCTTAGAATGTGATTAGTCTTGATGTGAGACATTAAGGTTCATTTAATTCCTAACTTTGAAATTTAAGTCTAATTAGACTTCAATTTTAGAAATTGAGAAGCAACAGGACTTCAATCAGAAGGTTATGGTTCAATTGGGCCTTAGTTTTGAGAATTAGTGCTCATTTGGGTCTTGCTTGGGGTTGAGGGGCCAATTGGTGTAGTATTGGTTAATGTCATTGTACGTGGTTTAGGTGGTCTAGGATGGCTTTAAGGGTTTGGAATGGAAGGCTAGGGCACAATTGGGCTTCAATGTAAGGTTTGAGGCTCCAATTGGCCTCCATAGATGGCTTGATGATCAATTGGGCAGCTAGGCCTCAATATGGGCCGTCAAGGTGAAATTTGACTTCAATTTTGAAGATAAGGACCCAATTGGACTTGAATTTGAAGCGTGGGGCTCAATTAGGCCTCAAAAGGGTCACTAAGATAAATTTGGGCTTGAAATTGAGACTAGAGACCCAAATGGGCCTTAATTTGATGATTTGGGTTGGATTTTGTGAGCTAAGGCCCAATTGGGCCTCATCTTGAGGATTGGACTTGGTTTAAGAAGATGAGAGTTTAAATTGTTAGTTTTGAATGTTGAGTTTTCCTTTGGGGTTCACATGGTGCAATTGGACTAGGTTTGGGTTATTTGAGGCACAACTTAGGGAGTTGAGGTCCATTTGGATCCAATCTAGAAAGTTGAAGAATATTGGACTTAAATGGGCTTCTGTGGTGGGATTGGGTGTATTTTAGAGGGATGGAGTTCAAGATTGGGGGTTGGTTAGGCTAATGTGCATGCTTCAAGAAATTTGACTCAATTATGACATTACCTTGTGTTCATGTGCCTATGTTGGTGACAGATTGAAGATGGAGGCATGTAGATTTGTTTTTGTGTTGTATGACAATTTTTTTTGGGTATTTTGTGTGTGTGTGTCTGTTTTTCCATTTTCAAGTGTACATTTATTTGAAATGAATGGGTGATATGAATTGTGAAGACACAGCCCCCAATGGAAAAAGTTTCAATTTTGTTATTCAATGAGACGATTGGAGAGGATTTAGTGCAATGCTTTGAGTGAGTGCATGACCAAAAGCAAAGCTACATCTCCATTTAAAATTTTTTTTTTTTTTTCATCTTTCGAACAATGCACAAAAAATCAAGAACACATTCTAAACACATTTTGCGAAATCAAAGGGCAAAGCACTAGGGCAACAATCATGTGCTAATAACTTTTGCCTGCAATAATTGAATCAACTTCTCCCTGGAATGAAAATCTGATAATAAGTTTCTTAATTAGTTGTTTGCTCAATTATCAAGACAAATATTTAATTATCTGGTTATTTAAGTGAGTGAACTCTTGTAATGGTTCTATTATCTGTTTACAGTCTTCTATTGCTAAAATTTTACAAATTAGGGTTTTTATAAACCCTAATTTATTGCAGAAATTATTCTGTCTAGTGTACAAGGGAAGCTAATTGTAAAGTGAGGCACTAAACATCTATGGCGACAAAATATAATCAAAAACAAGGTATTTTTGTCAACTTTTTTTATCCCCTTGGTCTGCAGTCTTTCTTATGATACACACGCACACACACACACATTTTACGTATTTTAGTTAGTCTTATAAGCATTACAAATTGTAATCAGGGCTAAAGAGATTCACAACACCTAAGAGATATGGTGCATGCAAGCAGGCAAAGAAGATTATCCACATTGAAGAAACTAGCCCCTCCCCAAGTTTGCGAGGCACATTCTTCCTCCATTAATTTTTGACCAGCTTTTGTATTCTTTGAATGGCTTTCCAACTGAAATAACCTATCTTGTGCTAATTCTATGCCTAATTGATATTAAATTGTGATGGCTTAATTGTCTTAGAGGATTCATATGATAGACGCTCAAGTAGCTTAGCTTCTGAAGGAGAAGAAGAGGAGTTGGTTCCTAAAGAGCGATCAACATATGATCACTTGTTAAGGACGCTGGGTTCTTGTAGCCAATCTCTTGCAAATATTTATAAGAGGAGGTAATGGCTTTATTCTTTAAAGTGTAGATTTTGGGCTCATGGTCAGTATTTATGAAATTGGGGTTTTCATGAACACATTTATTCTAGTAAATTTCTATTGTACATGGCATATTACAAGTGCACCTTTCAAGCTAATATATAATTGGTTAGTTTTGATAGGGATTGTTTGATGTCATTTTTGTTATTAGTTTTGTTTTCATTGTCATAACATGAAAAAAATGGTGGCAACATTAAGTGTGTTTGCATTACTACCTTTTAGAATCTATTCTTAGTTTTCAAATGTAGCTATAACTAAAAATTAAATTTTCTTGGTTTTTTGTTTTGTGGCCACTTTTGTCAAGATTTGTAGTGCTTTAACATCAACAATTCACATATGTTGATTAAATTAATACATACACAAATTTTTAATAAAAAAATAGCCATGTAAATCTAAAATTCAAATATCCGTAAAATTTCTAAAAATATGAAAAATAATAAAAAATTATCCAAAAAATATTTTCACCAATTTTTAGTCTTCTTATAATATTGGAATATTCTTGGAGTACTAAAAACAAGTGTAAAAATATGACACTTCAATAAAATAATTGTAATTTTTATACAAAAGTTCCTGTATTGGCGGGTAAAGAAGTCAGTTTAGGAGGCTAGGATTAAATTGACAACTTGGATTATAGGGATACTTACGGTTAAACACATGGAGATAGTGGATACAATGATTAGAAGAAAAATTAATGTAATATGCATTTAAGAAACTAAGTGGGCAGGTGAGAAAGCTAGAGAAATCGAAATATCTGGATTCAAATTTTGGTACCAAAAACATAAGAATGGGGTAGGAATCATTGTAAACACAAACTTAAAAGATAGTGTTGTAGATGTCAAAAGAGTAGGGGATAGAATCATAAAAGTCAAGATGGTCTTAGGCCAAGAGTTAATAAATTTCAATAGTGCTTTTGCTGCTCAAATAGGCTTAAGAGAAAACCTTAAGATACAATTATGGGAAAATGTGGATAGTATTAGTCAAGTGATATAAGGGACTGAGAAAATATTTATTGGAGCTGATTTGAATGGACACATTGGAAAGATAAAGGTTATGAGAGGATAGACTGATTTATAGTTTTGTCCACCAATTTTCCACGTCTTTTTCGCCTAACCTGAAGGCAGGATGAGTCCATTTCTTCTTTTTTTGTTGATCCAGGTGGTCCATTGCCTTCTTGGGATTTCCACTTCTGTAGGTCATTAAATGATAGGGATATGGGAGAGCTATCCTATTTGCTAGTCTTGTTCGAATAATTGTCGTTTTTCCTTAGAGGAGGATAGGCAATCTTGGTCTCTGGTGCCTTCAGGGGTTTATTCATGCAAATTTTTTTGCATTTTTTGAATAGGTTGGAATTTTCTTTTTCTCTCTATAGTTCCATGTGAAAGGCCAAAATCCTCTTAAATTAAGGCTTTTATTTGGTTGGTTGCACTTGATAGAATTAATACCAATAACTTGTTGCAGGTTTGGAGACCTATGAAGGCTATATCTCCAGGCATATGTGTTCTCTGCTTTAATTGTTCAGAATCATCATTGCATTTGTTCATTCATTGTGACTATGCTTGGAGTGTTTGGAATAAGTTATTTGGTATTTTAGGCCAATGTTGGGTATATTGTACAGTGGAGGATTTTTTGGCTGTGGCTTTTGCTGGATTTGGCAGGAAAAAGGAAAGGGCAGTGCCTTGGAAAATGTGTTTTTTTGCAGCTTTTTTGGAGTCGGGGATGGAGCATATTGCGTGCATTTTTCTAGGGAAGAAGTCGGCTTATTTTTTGCTTTGAGAAAAGATACATTATTTGGCTTCTCTTTGGTGTGTGGGACAATGGAATTTTAAGGGGGTGAGCTTTTCAGATATTCAGCGCGATTGGTGTTAGGTGTCGGAGTGTTAGTTCATGATGATCTCTCTCTCTCTCTTTCTTATTTTTTTTCTCTAGTTCCATACGTGGGAGCTTTGTGCACCGGGCTGCCCTTTTTTGTTCTTTACTCTCTGGGTTGTTCCTTTGTGTTTTTTATCTGGTTTTCAGACTTTGTTAAGGAGATGTCTTACCTCCTAGTTGTATATTCTTGTTCTATTAATGAATTCTTCTTTTTATTATCCCAAAAAGGTTATGGGAGGATGCATGGAGGACATGGATGTGGAGATAAAAACGAGTTTGGGAATATGATCTTAGACCTCACCATGTCATATGATTTTTGTCCCAAGGCTTACTTTTTCACACTTATCATTATTTTTATTAAGATTCTTGCACAAAACAAGTGTAAAACTTTTTATTGTCTAAAAGTTTGTGGATATGGAGTAGTGGAAAATGTTGTTTTCATCAAGAATGCTAAGAAGTACTTATCATTTTCATGTTTTTGGAAAACAAGTCAATCAAATAGTGTAAGTATGGTGAAGCATTTTTTTTAAAAGTGCATATGACAGGCCCATGGCATCTTACTGCATACTTTGTTTTACGCTTGTCTTGTCTCATGTCCACTTTGAGCCTTAATTGAATGCATTACTCTTGACCATGATTTTTGCTGCCTAGTGAAGCAGTGATATATGACATGAATGGGATACAGTGGTATTAATCACAGCCAAAGTCATAATAAATCACCACAAGTAGTGTTCTCCTGTTTGCAATTGTTTATCAAATGGGCACAAGTATTGGTGAGTGCATCTGTGTCATTTTAAAAACCTTTTTTTTTGGCTGCAAACCACCAATTTATGACATACTATTCTTCTGATAATTATGAAGTGTCTTGAATTGTGGACAATATTCTTCCTTCATGGAACAACAGACAACTAAAGCAACTAACTATTGGTTTCTTGCTTTGTTAATATTTTTACCTTGTCAAAGTTCTATATGATTTAGAAAACTAAATTTGATGCTCTAGAGCTTTGTTGACATTATGTGTATTTGTTTGAATAGACAAAGAGAAGAAAAAGGAAAAAGTGAGTCAGAAAGTGAGGAAGATGACGGAAACGAGTTGGAAGATGACGTTGATGGTGGCTCTGAATCTTGCAGTATTTCTGAAGAAGAGAATGATTATGAAGATGGTATTTTCTTTTTTTAAAGTAATATTTTTAAGTTGTGTTTTTATTTTCAAAATAAGAAACTCATGATCCAGTTGCTCTTTTCCATATCAAAGGCTTTAAATTTCCAAGTTGTTATTTAAGGTGCTTTAAGCTTTTATAAATAATGTTATTATACCAAAACCTGTATAAGATTGGGTTGGTTGGCATTAGTTTTATTGTAGGCATGAATACATCGTTCTATTATGGCAGGCATGAGTAAGTTGATGTTGTATGCTATAGGAGGGGTTAGGGTAGACCTAGAATAACTTGGATCATGGCTGAGGATTTGATAGCTTTCTTTTTTTTTAGATTGTGTGTAATTGAGGGGTTTGGGTAGAGGTAGAATAACTTGGATCATGGATGTGAGGAAGGCTTTGACAGCACTCAAACTTCAGTAATATATCCTATGTAATGGTGGTAAAGAACTTCGTATGGTTCCCACATAGTTGGACTTGGACCTATGTTTTGGTTGTTTCTCTTTGGAACCTGACTGGTCCAAACACCATTGGTGGCATGTGTGGTGATTTAGCTGGCCATCACAACAAAGCAAAAGTATCATTGCAACTGTTTAGGTGGTTGTGTGCAAGGACAGACATTTCCTTAGATAACTAGCTTTGGATTGGCAAGTCATAGGAAGGTCATAGACTCATAAATTAGGTTTTTACATGTGACGTTTGAGATTGTTGAGGGTATGTTTACTCCTGGGGTTACACTAACCAGCTGTTTATTTTCTTGGTATTCTGATTGGTGAAGCCCTTTCGGGCTGGGCTGTTGTTGTGTTGCACCTCTTGATTAAGGTGTATTGGGTTTTTTGGGGTCTCTGGTGAAACTACTTTCATGGATTGGGATTATTTTAAACTAAACAAATTAGAAAATTTATTATTTATCAATATAGAGGCTATAATGCTACATACTTACTGGTTATCGAGCATCCATTCTAATTTATTTATTGCTTTTAAAAGTTAATTATTATATTTAATCCTTTATTGTAATTAAAAATATTGTATTAATTAACAGTTATTGTTTTGATAAAAAAGAAGCATATTAAGAGAGAGAGAATGCAAAGAAAGAGGACAATGAATGCAAAGAAAGAGGACAAGGAGTCCTTAAAAAAGAAAGTTGATATATTAAGAAAGAGAGAGAGGGGATACAAACAAAAGAGGACAAGGAATCCTTAAAAAAGAAGCCGCCCACAAACCAAAAACCTAACAAGCACTGCTGAAGAAACCCCATTTTTAGTCCCTTTCCATCATAGTTAATAAAACATTCAAAATTTGCCAATTCCCATTGCCCTTTCTGAATGTTACTTTTACCACCACCCAAGATGACTTCCTTCCTTCTGAATTAGAGAACTGCAAATCCATTTATCCAGCAAATATTGCAGATGAGAGCCAAGAACGGGCTCTGCCCTTCACTGCTTATTCTGTCATTCTCTGAACTAGATACTCCCTCTAAGACCTCCAATGGAGATGGAGGTGTAAAGGAAAAATTGCCCAGTACATTAGAAGATTGTGATTCAAACCCACCTCATAAGTAGCACTCCTTCATAATCAAAATCACTTCCCAACTCAACCTCCTTGTTTGAAACATCACCCATTTCTTCTCATCTTTATAATTTTCCTTACTAACCTCTTTTTTTGATAGATCTATTTTCGACCCTGAAGGCTCCTTGGCTATGTCTTTTCCAAAACCTAATTTTCCTTGCATGTGCACACTGCACTAAAATGCCTCTCAATTGAAGAATCTCTTTTTTACACTCTTGTTTCCTCAACGAGTATAGACCTCTAATATTGCTGACTTTTTGGTAATCCAAGATTTTGTCTCCTTATCCATCCCCACCTTGTTGTTACTACAACCCACACTATTTTGATTCCTGGCCTGATCAGCAATCATATCATCCTCCATCTGCAGTTGCGACATTCATCCTCCATTGAAACCCCTCTGGAAGGATGGTCAGTTTTCAGAAGATTCCTTCCCTCAATCTCTGCCCACCAAGTAAAGATATAGGCTTCTCATTCACAGAAATCCCTTGCTAGAGAGGATGTACTATGAAGCTTTGTCTTTTCCACCTGCTCTTTATGCCCCAATTCCCGTTCTTTTTGAAGCCCACCATGTTACAAGCCTCACTTTTTCCCAATTTTATGAAATAACTATTGGGCTTGAGGTGTACTCAAATGTACAGCCTTTTCACTTGTATGTTGGGCCCCTATGACATGGGCTTGTGGAGAGGAAACAATCCCATTGTGGCTCTCGGAGATCTCAAAAGCCCTTAAAAGCCCCATGAATTGTAAATGAGCCAGATCTCCTCTAAAAGCCCTTGGCTTATTTCCTAGTTATTGCGCCATATGAATTTTGATGCTAAGAATCCCTGGTCCAGTCCATTCGAAGCCCACTCCACTTTCTGGTGCCTTTGCAGTCGTCTCCTTGCCTTTACAAAACCCTAGTTTCCTAAAAAATTCCTGGACGACCAGCCCTCACCACTCGAATGCTCACCGTTTGCTATCTGGGAACCTCCTCAATTTTCACATCACCATCCACTCTTTTTTGTCTTTGAACAATGGGATATAACCTCCTTCCAGCACTGGCAATCATGACTCCTTGAAGATTGAGCACAACTTTGTTGTCTTCCCCGAATTCACAATCTCCTGTGAGAAAAGGGGCGTCCTCGGACCATAATCTCCTACAACTCTTGTAAAAATCTCTGCGAGCCTCCCCTTCCTGACCTCCAAGAATGATGATCACATAACCCTCATCATTCAATCATTGACTTGTATAATTATTATATGCAATATATAAAATGCTAAAAATTAATAAACAACATCACATCTTCTTTGATTTTCTGCATTTATTTCTTATTTCCATCCAAAATTTATATATTTTGTTTATGACTTTCACATTCTCATAATTGCTGAACCTAAGACTGGAGTCATTGGTAATGATGAATGCGATAATGTTGCCTATGCTACCAATCTAGTGCTTCTCCATATGCTGTTCTCCATTAAAAATGATACCAATTAGGATTGGAAGTGCCCTAATATTTTCCATACTCAGGTAATTTGTTAGAAGCAGCTACGTTCTCTAATTAGAGGGCAGGCCTTGGATCAATGGTAAGGTTGCTCCTTTGTGACTGGCTGGTCACGGGTTCAAGTCCAAGGAAACAACCTCTTTGCATAAAAACAGGGGTAAGGCTGTGTACACTGTGATGACCCTTCCCTTACCCTTGGTGGGGAGCCTTGTGGCCTTGGTGCGCCCTTTTTGTCCTTTCTCGCTGTGTTCTCTAACTATTGATCTTGGTAGCTACAACAATGTAGTGGCCGCTCAGAAGTTGCATTTGAAGGGCGAGCCTCATACCCACCTAACAAAATCACTTGGCTCAGCAATACTGAAGGTGAATGATCGCTGCTTGCTTGCCTTCAAGATTAGGTTGTTGATAGAGTGTAGTGTGACATTTTCCCTCGTGAGATTTATCACGTTCATTTAGAGTGCCCATGGTATCACGAGGATGTTTTCCACAATGCTTGGAAAAATTCTTGTTCTCTCTCCATCAAAAACAAAATATACTATGTCTTCTTGTGATTTTCCAATTGCAAAGTTGAGGTCCTTATGAAGTATGTTGCCCGTTTTTCTGGTGATGGTATTCTTGGTCCTTTTCCCACCTCAACAATGTTGAGTTTTTCCTAGCTTGTAAGAGTTGATGTTGGTCATATGTCCTCATGGTTAGGTTTTCAACTGTTCAAGCCCATTTGGAGGCCTGGTCCCTTGGGCAAGAGGAGCAATTAAGTCACTTTTAGTGATTCGATGACTAGTTATTTTATCTTCTGGAATTATCTTTAGGGATTATTTTAAATATGGAGTGTTCAGGATTTTAAATGTAAGGATTTAGTTGTCACTTTAATATTTCTTATTTATTCTTGGTCTTTTTCCCACCTCAACAGTGTTGAGTTTTTCTTAGCACAGAAGCGTTAATGTTGGACAGATGTCCATATCTTGGTTAGATTTTCAACTGTTCAAGCCCATTTGGAGGCCTGGTCCCTTGGGCAAGAGGAGCAATTAAGTCACTTTAGTGATTCAATGAGTAGTTATTTTATCTTCTGGAATATCTTTAGGGATTATTTTAAATATGGAGTGTTCATGATTTTAAATGTAAGGGTTTAGTTGTAACTTTAATATTTCTTATTTTCTTATGAATACTGCTGATGTAATAGAGTTTAGGAAGGCTTGTGATTAATTGAAAATTGGGTTGAATGTGTGTTCCCCCTATCCATCTCCTTTTTTGATATAAGAATTTTTAATGAGTTAGGTAACAATCATGCCATGGAAAGCAAATTACATGACTTGGGAATGCTTGGGGATGTGGAGCCAAATGAAGATGCTGAAAGTAAAGATGACAAAGAGGCCTTTGACACAGATCAGGAGCAGGACTTCATAGTTAATGGTCAATCTGCTATTGATGCACAAGATGGTACAAGGTAATTTTGGAGTACATTCCTTGTTGATATTTTTGATCTTTTCATGTGGTTTATTGCTTGCGTCAGATAGATTTTAAATTGTAATATTAATATTCTAAGATTTTTGCATTCAGCCTGGTATTTTTTTTTCGGTTCTTGCTTCTACTTCTCATTACATTTCTTAAGAAGGATACTTTGTTCATCAATGTTCCTTGTATTTGATGGAAATTGTTGATTAAAATAAATCAGTGTCACTTTCAAGATTGTAAATTATCAATTAGAATTTTGAGGCTTTAAAAAATTGAAATTTCAATGTTTAATGCAAGATTTAAAACTAAAATATTATAACTAAACTATGTGAAGGACATGTATGTGATGTATAAGGTGCAATAATTGTAATATAAAAATCATAGAGAACATGTTCCATTAGTGTAAATGAAATCCATGAATCGGTTAAATATGATATATTATACAAATACAGATAATTTATACACAAATGGTCAAAAAAATGATGTAGCCAATATCTAAGTTTAATTTTTCATATAATTTGAAAAATCTGAAAGCCATTTTTATCCTTTTCTAGTAACCTTTAGTTTAAATAAAAAAAAATAAGATAAATTAAGGAGGAGATTTCAATTTGGATTTTGAACCTCAAATTCGAATTTATTGGAAATTTCATTTTGGAAAATTTTGGAAAATTTTGAGATTTTGTTAAAAAAATTTGGGTGATTCATGGAAATTTGGGTGGCGCAATTTTGAGGGTGGAGAGAGAGAGAGAGAGAGAGAGAGAGAGGGTCCTTGTAGTTAGCACTTTTATTGGAATTTTTCTTTAAAAGTAAGTCAAAGAATGCCTTTCATTTGGAGGGAGGGAGGGAGGGAAGAAGGGGGTGTTCTTTGAATGTAAGTTATAGAATGCTTTTCACTTGGAGAGGGGGAGGGAGGGAGGGAGAGAGAGGTGATGATTTTGCATATTACATTTTTGGATGAACAGGATATTTAAACCTTGATACTTCTTGTAAATTTTGACAATAGTTTTTCTTTTTGAGGTTTTTGATCTTGTCGGCAATTAGTAGAGATGGTTGCTCCTTTTGAGCCAGTTAGCAAATCACTTTTGTTAACGATAAACCATTATATAAGCATTTCATTGCAAATAATTGTTATGTGATGTAATGATGGTTGCAATGTTATTAATGGTATCAAATGGGGCCTTATGGGGTGATTATAATGTGACTGGTAGGGAGCTTTCCTATTCACGACAACAGAGGTTCTGCTTCTAATAGACTCAAAACTCAAGTTTTGCTTCCTTCCAATTCACAAGAGTAAAAGACCTACTTCAATATTTACAAAAAAAGCATAAAATTTCAAGTTCTAAGTTCAGTCTGCTAGATTTGGTGTAAAAAAAAGCATCCGAGTTGAAAATAAAGATTAATGTTCAGAAAAAGGTAGTGTTTTGCTTCCTTTCAATTTTTAATATGTTCAGTCAGATACAGTAAAATGTTTTTTCTAACCTAGACCTGCCCCAGCATAGGACTGAAAAGAAAGATAGGCTAAAAAATTGAGGTTGTATTTTTTGAGTCTACAAACATCAAAAGCATGCATAAGATGGCCCTCTCTTTTGTTCTCGCTAGGTTTCTTTGTTTGCTTTGATGGGTTTGTTGAGAATGAGGTATGGATTAAACCTCCACAAATAGTTGCGGATTGAATGGAAAACTTTCTATTTGCAACTGGAAAAGGTTGGGGATTTTGGACATCTGGAGAAGAGGTCTCACAATTGTAGCTGGTGGATAAGAACTGCTTTATCAGCTGCTACATGGGTATGCGAGTGTTTATCTTTGGTTATCTCAAGATTTGAGCTATTCATTCACTATAGGAAGTTTAGTAGGTTAGTATTAGGGTTGTGATAACATCTAATCAAAAGTGTAACTTTGTTGAGTTGGGTCTGCATTCAAATGGCAATGGTTAGTCAATTTATATCCCTAGAGGTCTGGATAGGGAGGGTTGATGAAAGGTTTATGCCAAAGTGCAGGCACTTGCGTGTTTGGATAAAACAAGCAAGCCACAAACAAAGGGTGTGGTGGAGCTGGAAGGAGGTAAGTAATATCTGGTGCTTTAGAGGTAGCGTAGTGCGAGTGGTGATATGGGAACTGTGGAGGTTCACAAATGTTGTGTGTTGGAGTGGCGGCAGCTGGTGGTTCAAGAGGTTTTGGAGAAGCTAGGGTTTGTGAAGGGAAGGGGGGTTTGGGTATGCAGTTAAAAGTGGAATGGGCTTGGAGTTGGTTGGACAATGGATTCTTAATGTTACATTCAATTTGGCCCATTTAGCCAGAATAAGCCATTTTTGCTTTGGGCCAGCCCATTACCCCCTGTTAGGTCGATCATTTTAAATTTCTAATGGTGGCTATGACCCATATTAAGGGCCTCAAGGGTGGGTGGTGGTCAAAATTGTGAGTCGTGGAGCTTTAAAGGGGGTAAGGCCCATTTGCAAACATTTGGTCGCAATGAAAGTAATCAGGCCCCGGATAAGATTTCTAAAACACAAGAGAAATTGTTTGGCCTGGAAGGAACTGCTTTAGCACTGGAAAATGGAAGATTATACATGCTTCTTTACAGGTGCTAGGGAGATTGGATGCTTCTTCTTTGCATATGCCAGGGAGAATGATGATTCTTCTTCACATATTTTGGGCTGCTCTGTTGCATCATCTTTGCTTGTCCATGTTGTTGTCCAAATCGAAATCAGGGGTCCAATGTACAAGTGGATAGGGCGTACAGATGAGCACATTTCAAGTCAGCAAATATCACAGCAGAATGGGAGTGTAGGTGAGGCTTGTGTGGTGGAGGGTTCTGAAAAGTACAAGCACAACAAGCCTAGTATCGGGCAAAGTGTGCAGGTGGGGGATAAATAGATTGATGGTATGCCTTCTATGGCGAGATATGTTAATGTAAATGGGCCTTGTGAGCTTTTTAGTGAGCCTAGATCAGGGGGAAGGAATGTTTTGAATATTGATGAGTTCTTGAGAAGTGTTTCTGTGGAGGATGGGATTTGAACAAGGTTTGAGGGAAGCAAGAACTACAGATAGAGGTAAATTTGGTTGCTGATCAGGTTGGAGACCAATATGGTGTAAGGTCTAGTGTCACAAAGGTGGGGATTGATGGGGTGACCAAAGCTTTGGATTCATGAGTGTCACTAATACCAAAGATATATACAGTATACTCTTTGGGAGTAGAAGGGTATGGAGGAAAGGAATTCCTCAGATGAGAGGCATAACAGTGCAGATCTGAAAGTAAATTTTTGAAAAGACAGTGATGGCAACTTCTATATTGAGGATATTTGAAATGGGTTGAAAATAGATTCAATAAGAAAGTTAGCAAGGAAAAACCTAAAAAAATGGGGTGGTGTATTTGATGATGAAGGTGCATTGGAAAGTGATTTTGATTGTGACGGAGGGTTACTTATAGAGGAGGTTCGTGATCAACTTGGATATGGATCAGAAACTTCTGTTCTATTGGGTGATATTTCCTGTAAGCCTTTATCAACTTGTGAAATGAAACTCTATTCTTTAGTTGTCTGGTTATAAATTCTGCAAGATTAGTAGGGTGTCCATAAGGTTTTACTATTCTTTTAGTAGCAATGTTGAGTTTTCAGTTTATATTAATTTGAATTCTTCTTGTATGTTATTTGCAGTTCTTTGACTTCTCATGGTCTACCTTCTATTAATAACTTTGAAAATCCCATATAGATTATAAACTGGATCAAATTGATTCCTGGGCATGCTAGTTTGATGTAGCCCATTTGATATCTTTGTATTCGAGAATCAACAAATTTAACTCCGCATTGTTAAAAAATTTCCAGTCTTCTTTTTCATCCCCTCTCGCACAAATCCCACTTTTTATAGGCCCAAAAATTCTTCACAAAATAATTTTTTCTGGTTGGTTGGTTTTGTAGTGAAAAGTATAGGGTTTAGTCACCTCCCCAACCATCTTGTAAACATTTTTTTTTTTCCCCAATGGATGGTTTAAAGGGAGTTTTTATTTTTGACAACGATGGAATTGGTGAGGAAAGAGACTAAAATGAGCACATTGAGGCTGGTATTTTTCCCCACGCTGGGGTCCGTCTTCGAGATTTGCTGGATAAATTGTTCATGGTGGCGGTCAAAGTAACTTTGAGAAGGGATAACAGGAATTGCTGAATTTGCAATGCTGTATCAGCTATGATGGAAAGGGATTGAGAAGGGGGTTTTCTTAATTAGCATTTGTATGATCTATTTTGGAGGTTGTGTAGTACAGTTTGAATTTATATTTTTGGTTCTCTTTTTGCTTTTATTTTTGAGGATTTCTTGTACTCTAGTGGTTGTATTCCCTTTTTCTCTTAATATAATTTTCTTTTTAACTGAAAACAAAATCAAAAGCATGACATAGTGTATAATATTTGTCAAAACTTAATTTCTTTTGTGTTTTATTCTTTATATTTTGGTAATTTGAAATTTTAGACACATTGTGGTTCATTCTGCACATTTTCATATGATAATATGATATGAAGTTTGAACTGTTAGTACATTTGCTCTCATACTCTGATCAAGGTGATTGCACTTGTGTGCGTGTGTCTGGATGTGAAAAAAAGGTAAGAATCCAAATAATCAATTCAAGCCTAATGGAAGGAGCTGGCTACTTATTTATCTATACTTATAAAGTATGATTGCTGTATGTGGGAAAAAATATCCTTATCTTTTAAAAATAGGACAAAGTAGTCCTTTTTGAAATTAAATTGAATCAAATTTAGATAAAAATTATAATATTATTAAAATTTTTATTCTTTCTAGGGCGTATCACCCACTTTCAGGCTTGTCATTCTAGTATTCCTCTCTATGTATATATTTTTTGTCTATCTTTAGAATTCTAGTAGTGGTTGTCAGAAATATTGATAATCATGAAAGATTTCTTATGGTGTGGGGTGCGGGAGAAGAGGGATCATATGGAGAGTTGGGAGTTAGTTTGTAGGTCTGAAAAGAGTGGGGTTCGGGTCTTGGTAGGTTGGTGTCTAAAAGCATTTGTTTAATGGGTAAATGGCCTAAATAGGAGTACTTTGGCACAAAGTTATCAAAAGTAAATTTAACTTGCAGGGAAATGGGTGAGACGCTAATGTGGGGTGGTTGTGTCTTTGGAAAGCCCTTGGAAGTGTATTTCATTACTAAATTTATTTTGGGTAACTGGGGCATTTGGTTTTGGGAAGACATTTGGTGGGTGATTTTATAGCTTTGCACTTCTTTTCCTCATTATCATGGGCTGTACTCTTTGCACAATAAACCTATTTCCTCCTATTCAATTGGGTTGGTTTCTCTTGGGATGTGGGTCTGTTAGATATAGGGCGGTGTTGGACATTACATCCTTACTATGTTTACAAGGAGGACTTTTTATGCACCATTTTTGTACTTTTCTGTTCAATAAAACCTCCCCTTTTTCTGTCAACACTAAAAAAAAAGAAAAGAAAACCTAACTTCAAAAAAATGAAATAAGATTAAAATTGTAGAGGGCTCTATATCCTCCGCTATGCTAGGTGCTCTGTTACCATGCTATAGTGTGTCACACCCGAGTTTTGCGTGCTTAAGATTTTGACACGTAATATCATAATTCTAATATTAATTATGTGGATTACTTTAAATGAAATCTTTTGTTTATTATGTGTCAAAATCTTAAGCATGCAAATTATGTTTACCATACACCCGGAGGAGTTGAGGTTGACTAAAAGTACCTTCCAATGTAAACAAAAAACTTGAAATTAAGAATAAGAAATGTTAAATTTTTTTGAAATTAGAAATATACCTGTTGGTTGACTACTGAAAAATAGTAGTTATAAAGATTTTGGTTAACTAATGACAATTTATGTTAATATTTATTTATTACCCTATGTTTGGGCAGACCTTGGATTTGGATTTGTATTTGTATTGGACTTGGGTAAGCTGTAATATAAAATTGTATTAAAATTTGTCGAAATCTACCAAACCCAAATCCAAGGTCCTAAATCCATCATTCCAAATGCAGCGTTAATACTGTAAGAAAATTCTATTAAAGGTATTGAATTCTACTGATGGATTTCCATTGCCTTTTTATAAATTAAACATTATTTCAACATTCTAGAAATCAAAAGCATGCCTCATAACAAACAATAAAAAGCCTTAATATTGTTCATAAAAAAAATTTCATACAAAAATTAAACCTTCCTTTTACACATACAAAAAGAATTAAAATCTAACTCTCACATATTCATTTGGATCGAGAAGAATTCAAGAATTTTCAAGGATTGAACATTTTTCTCCAGATATTATATTGTAAAGTTTATAAAAACAGAATTTCTTCTCTAAAATTTATGTGAAAAATTCTCCATATTTTAAAATTTTTAATTTTAAAATGTAATTTTAGTATTGTAGGCTGTAGTTATCATATTTAGTTACTGCAAAATTTCGAAGCACCAACACTTTATAATGGCATCATGCTGTTTTTATTGTCATATCTGTACTCTTAAAACTATGCAGATATTTTCCAACACGCATCTTACACTTTTATTATATTCACCAATTTAAAAATATACGTTTTATGTTTGATTTTCTTTCCTGACCTTTTCAGGTATTCCATTATCCAGAAGCATTTGACCAACACTTGCTTTTAATGTGTTTTAGACATAACTTTGCTTTGTAATAAGATGATCTTGTGCTCCATGTAATCCATACCATGATGTATCTGGAATTGTAGTAGTTAGCGAAACAAAACTACTTCTACAAACTAGTGAAGTAACTCTATCTCCTACTGTCCAAATATGAAAATATTTGTAAAATTAATATTAAAAGGGTGTAACTGGTCACAAAGGAGTAACCTTACAATTGATCTAAGGCCCGCCCTCAGTAAAATCAATTTTCATAGAATATCATAATTACAAAAAGAAGAAAACTGTTACTTTGGGTTTTTTTACAAAAACCACAAGGAACTTATTGACATTTTGAATGGAAGAAGTCTTATATAATTTTTATTATTATTTATAATTATGGAAAGGATATAAAAAGATGAATATGTTTTATTGTATATTTTTTTCACTAAAAATACTATATGAATATTGAAATTTAATATTTGTCATACATATCATATTTAAATACAATATTATATAATTTTAATTAGCATGTCTTTATAATATCGGTATCCTATATTTTAAGGTTTTTTATCTCTCTATAATTGTATTATTTCATAGTAATGCCCTTTGTCAGTACACACATTTTAGAGTTCTAAAGAAAATATAAAATTTCTATAATAACTTTTGAGTGTTTGGCTGTTTGTATTATGAACTTAATTACGACCACATCTTACTAATTTATTTTAAAAATGTCGAAATTATTTTATATATTTTATTGTTATCTAAACATAAATTGAGATTATTCATTTATAACCACGTGCAATGCACATGATATATTTACTAGTTGTAAGAAAGATCACATTCCAACAAAGTTGTCAAAATGAGCTTTCCCTGCAACTCTGCTCTTTGAGTGGGCGGCATATATTGCTTGTCTCCTTTTTTTTTTGATCAGTAAAGGTAAATATATTGATCAAAATCGTATATGTACAAATACGTGGGGCATACCCAGGATATATCAAACTTGCAGATCAAAATCAACAAGAGGCAGGACCATCAGATCTACCTATCTAACCATCATGGTATCTCAAAATTACAGAACAAACAAAAGCATTCAGATATCATAAAACATATTAAATTTATCAAAAATTGCTCTGTAAGTGTACCTTTTTATCACTTCAATCAGCTCCGAGGAAGAAATCATCATACCTTTGAACTTCCTCCTGTTCCTGAAGTGCCATATAAAATGCACAGTAGCAGCCAAGCACACCTTCTTCCCAATAGATTGAATCCCCGTACCTCTTGCTTCCTTATGCAACCATTTCAGTGCAGATTTCAAAGTGGACATTACCCTTGTTATACCCAGCCAGTCCCTGATCTGATCCCATACCCCTTTAGTGAAGCAGCATGAGAAGAATAGATGTTCATTGGTCTCCAACTCTGAATTACAGAGCACACATTCCCGGTTGATGTCTTCCCCTATGATTTTATCACTTGTTAATAATTTCCCTTTAACTCCCATCCATAAAGTGAACGCATGTTTTGGGATACTGCCACAATTTCAAGCCTCTTTATGCCACACAACAGTCCTCCCCTTGCTTCTCCAATAATCATAGGCCAATGATGAAGAAATCTGCCCATCTACCACCCACTGGTTTAGAAGGATCTCAGCTGCCCTGGTATCCCCACAATTCTGCTTTAAATGATTCTTTAGTTCCACCAGTTTTTTAAATAAAGGGGAAACATCATGCCTAGCCTCCACTTCCCAGAAGTTTGAGTCCCTTAAGTATGTTTGATGAATCCATTTGGACCAAAGAGAATCCTTCTTACTTTGTATATTCCATAAAGGTCGAGTAAGTAGAGCTTTATTCTAAGCATTCAAATAAAAAATCCCCAAACCCCCTTCCTTTTTCAGTTGACATAGCTCTTTCCAAGCAACCTGGGGCTTCTTCTTTCCTCCCCATAAGAATGATCTACACAATCTCACCTCATGTTCCAGGACAGATTTTTGAATTGGAAAAATAGCTAACCAAAAGCATTCAACTCCCTGTATAACAGAATTTACCAGCTCCAATTTACCCGCATAGGAAATTGTCTCCTTGATTGTATGCAAAAACGATAATAGTCTTTCCTGGACAACATGCAACACTAGTGCACAAAGGTCTCATGTCATATAGGCGGTCTGGGGAGGCATGGTGTTTGCAGCCTTATCTCCTCAATTAGAGAGGCTATGTTCTTGACTTGAACCTCTGGCCTTTTGGTGACGCCCTTATGATTGGGTCAAGGCTCTCCCTCAAATTTGTGAAATAGCATTTTTCAGTGTTGGTTTTAATTTGTGGAATAGCATTTTCTCCTGTTGCTTGTGTCACACTAATACATTCTTACAGAAATCTGCTGGCATGTATAAAAGCGCCGTGGGCCTTGAAGGTGTTATTAAGGGTCTGAATGTTTAGGAAAGGACCTTTTATCATAGTATGTTAAAAATTTAAAATCATGTCTTCTATGCATTTTTATTTCCAAGGTAGGGGGGGGGGGGTGGTTAAAAAATTTCTACTAATGATATCTCTAGAATTTTTCAAAAAATTGCAGAACTTCATCATTTCTGAAGATCAAACTTCTAGGAGTATAGTTTTTTGCATTTGTTTTTCGGTTGCATATGAATCTTGAAAATATTTTGTGATTTTGCAAGGGTTTAAGACAGCTAGGTTCCCCAAAACTGTACTTTTATTTAATAATTTTTTTTTGATCTGTAATTTATTTTTATAACACACAAAATTTTGAATTTGGTAGGGACTTCCTACTCACAAATTTTGAGTAGATATCTTGTCCATTTGAAGTATATCGTCCTTTTGAAATCATTTAGTTGTCTCTTTTTTATTCTTCAAGCTTATCATCCCCTGAAAGCTGAAACTTTGATGCTATTTATTTCTTTTCCCTTTTCCTTTTCTTCTAATTTATTTATTTATTTTTGGGGTTTTGGGGGGGGGGGGGGGTTGTCAAGCAGTTCATTTTATGATCACCTTGAGCACAAGTTATTAGAGGGAGAGGTTGACAACCTAACAAAACGGAAATGCAAATATAGATGGGAGAAGCCTGCTCATTTCATGTCAAATTGCAAGTGGATGGGGGCTGGGGACTGTTTTTTGAAGGTATGTCTGACCTGTTTGCATTGGTTAAATGATAAGTTTCATGTTATAACGAATATACTTCTAATGTAATAATGTTAGTGTACTTACATTGAAGATGCATTTATTCTAATTTTCTTGATAAAAAAAGAAGGGATTTCATTAAAAACAAAGAATGTACAAAAAGGAGAATAATAGATGCTTTGATGAATAAAAGATAAGAACAAAAGGAATAAAACAATCAAAACAACAATGCATGCCAATCCTGCTCTTAGTCTGAAAAGCACACTTGTTTTAAAACAACTAGGTGCAAAAGACCAAAGCAAGACGGTGAAATGAATCCTATCCCACCAAAGGGTCCTCTTTTTTACCTGTAAAAATATTTTCATTATATTTATCTTATATACATAAAAAATATATTTATTGTATCATGATTAAATTTTTCAATATAGAATTGTTATTTTCTGATCTTGCTATTTTAATTTATATTATTAGTTAGTATATTTTTAAGTTAACTAATGAAAAATAAATTTTATTTAAGAATATATAGAAATATAATATTATATATGTTATTCTGTTATGAGTGAGTTTTGCTTGTTTTATTATATATTATTTTATTGCTTAATAATTTTCCTTTTGTGTTATTTTTCAATTTATTTTCTACACAAATTTGATTGCAATCCCTGGTTTCATTACATGAAACAAATGAAATTGGAGTGACTTAGTAGACTAGATTCCATATGCTAGCCAAACATGGGAATCACTTTGTTCATTCCCTTCCACTACATTCCTACCTCGGTTCCATTCTTGTTTTGATTCTGTTATAGTGAATTGAACATCACATTAATTCCTATGGACCTGGCTTGCAACTTTTGAGTCTGTCACAAGCAGCTGCTTAAGGTTAAAGACCATTCTGGTTAACCTTTCAACTTGGCCTACTCTATTTTCATGAGGAATAAAAATAGGGTTATGTTATGAAGAATAAAAAATAAGGTTATGTTCTAGTTTTTGTACTCTCATTAGAATTGATGGTTTACTTGAACTTGCAATATATTTAGAAACTTTAGTATCCTTGTAGAATTTGATTTCAATTTTGCAGGATGATAACTGTGATTCTGATTATGGTCTCAAGCCAAAATTGTCTAAGCACTGGTTGGATGTCTATGAAAAATCTGGAGGCAAGGATTTTCATTCTTCCAAGCAGAGATTGTTCTTCTCGCTTTGTAAGTGAGGCTGTTCAAATTGATGTTGATTATATTTTTATTTTTCTGATTATGATGTCTTAGCCATGACATTTGCCAGTTACAGTTATTGTTTTGTGTCTTTATGGAGATGTTTCAAGGGAACATAGTGTCTGCACTTTTTGCTTCGTTGATAACTAACAAGCAAGATAAATTTTCTTTGTTCTGATTGTTACTATTGTCATTTATTTATTTATTTTTTATTGTTTTTCTGTGGTAATGTTTCTTGAGGGCTTAGTTATATGTTAATTTTTCTTTTTTTTGTGGCCAGTGGAGTTACATATTTTAGTTTAATTTTGAAAGCATTATCTAATGACTTGTCAAAGCTGCAAAATGTTAGTGAAGGTTTGGCAAAAGGAAAAGCTAATTATATCTTTTGACAAGGAGTTCATTTGATACCTTCCTAAGAAGAATTGATATTTCATGAAAAAATTTGAAAACCTTGTAGGTTTGGCTCTGCTTCGGGAGAGGCATACGTTGAGGTTGATAAGACATGCCAAAGTAGCAATTCTAAAAAATAGACATAGATGAGGTTGAAATTATACTACACATACAGAGAGACATATTTATGTAATGCATGACAAATGTTAATCGTTGAGTAATTTAGCTAAGATACTTTGGTGTTTTCCAATATTTTCTAGTTTTTTGTTATCGTGCATGCGGTTCTTAATTTTTGTTCATTACTCACTAGGATAAAAATGTAATACCTAGTGCTCAAGGCTCCATGCCAGTTGAGGGTCTGGGATGACATGATTGATGCAACCTTATCTCCAAGCATGGAGAGATTACTCACTAGGATGCAAGAAAAAAAATAGATCTCTTGGTGTTCAAAAGGTGAGCAAGAATGATATTTTGAAACATTCATAAATATTAATGAGTCATAATAGTAAAACTACCTCCATCTTTTTTTTTTGAATGATATTATGCTTCCTCCTCTTGTTCAATTAATTTTCATAATTCACTTTTTCCATTTCAAAATCTGTGCCATATTTTAATAACTTGCATGAAAACCTTTATCTATATCTTGATGAGAAATGGAATTTTTATTTTTTAGGTGGTAAAATAAAATTTATTAAAATAAGAAGAATTGCAGCCATGAGAAGACAAGATATTCACAACCCTAGGGGCAGATCTAACAATAACTAACTAAGATGTCCTCTTTTCAAACCCTTCCCAACATAATTAATGGAACACTGCAACGTAGCTATTTCCATCTGCCCTTTCTTCGCCTTACCCATACCACTACACAAGGACCTCTTTGCCTAGCACAGACAGATCAGAGAGCCACAAGTATCCAGCAATTGTGCTTCTAAGACCTTCCCATTCTTCTCCTCCACAATAAAAATTGAGGTGAGTGAAATACCATTCCTAATCTGCTGATTCGTCAGCTTCTCCTTGCTCATCTAAAAGTAGGCCTCCAGCACAACAAAAGCATGTAACTTGCTATCATAATTTAGATGAATCATGCAATTTCTTGCCATTTTTCTCTCTTTAATATGATTAACCTCATTAGCCTTCTTATCTGAGTCTACTTCAATCTTGTTCCATTTACTTTGTGTAATGACTTTGTGTCAATGGCCTGAGTTGGTCAGGGTATGCTGTTCATTATTATTTACATGATATATATTATAAATCAAGGGAGACCTATTGCCATGTTAGAATTTCCAATATACTAAATTCTTTCACATGGTGTCAGAGCATGGTCATGAGACCCAAAACCTTGGAGAACCACCATCACTGCTAAATCAAACCCTAAATCCCTCAGACCTATGCTAGTCTATCACACTAGGAAGGCTGTTCAGACTTCTGTGGAGCTGAACGAACTCGAGCAGTTGCCACAAAGTTGTTGGACAACACTGCCAGTTCAGAACCAAAAGATCCCTTTGATTTTTTTGGATAACCAACACAATACTTTCCATAGATAGTGAAAATCTGTAGGTCCATGAAATATTATTGCCGGTGGTGCCCCCACGTGCCCTCACTTGCTAATCACATGGTGACAGCTTCAACATCATGTGCCAGTGTGTGAGACTTCATAGAAGCCTGCTTTTTCACCACTTTGATTTCTCATGGCTTCAATCCTCATGTAGACAATCTTATCAAGCCAGTTGCTGTGGTTTCCTTCCTTTTTGTTTGTGCACTTGCATTCAATTGAGAGCGCTCTGTTAACGAGTGTCTGGCACCGTCTGAATCTGTTTGTTTGACACCATGTGCTGATGTGTGAGGCTTCATAGAAGCCTATTTTTCCTCCAATTTGATTTCTCATTGGCTCAAATCCTTGTGTGGACCATGATATCAATTTGGTTGCTATGGTTTGTTCCATCCTTTTCGATTGTGCACTGGCAGTCAATGGGGTGCACATTCTTAATGAGTGTTGGGTACCTTCAGAATCTATTTGTTTGTTTGTGATTCAGTCTGTTGGTATCATTGTTGGACTTGTTTGTTGTTGGTCTTGTTTGTATTTGTCGAGGTTGCATCCATGAATCCCAAAAATATGATTCGCTCATCATTGCCACGGATTATGACCTGGAAATTAAATGGAAACTATAATTATTTGTTGTGGCACTGGCAATACATTTTAAGGTCTCATAATAATGAAGCCATCATAGTGCACCTGTAACAATGACATTATGATTATTTCAATCCTTCTATCCAGATGATAGCACAAGGATATTGGCCGGTCTGTAAACTCAGGTTTTTTCCCAGTCCATGAGCAACGAGAGAAATGTGAGAACCCTTTAAGAAATGCACAACCTCTCCTTGTCTTTTGTGGGATAGAGCTATGTTATTTGCCTCTTTTTTGGCCCATCTCTTTGAGTTCTTTAGGGGTTTGCCACTGCTTGATCTTGTTAGGGATTGGCAGGCATTGTTTTCCCTGGTTGTTTCTTTTTGCTCTTTGTAGGACCTCTTGTTCTCCTCCTGTTGTACTTATTTGGTTTGCTGTTAGTATAATTTTTTCTTATTCAATTTTTTTTTCCTTTTCATGAGAGAGCACTTGCAATATTTTAGTGAAAAGTTCTCAACTAAATCTCGCAGTGTTTGTTGTATTTTAATTTTCAAATTTAATTGAGATATCAATGATACCATCCACTCTTGCATCTATGATTTTGCTTTAATGTGATTCCTTTTTCATAATTGGAATTTGGGAAACCCCTTATGGTTCTTACTAGTGCCTTTTGTCATGTTTGCGAAGCATGGGTTTGAATGGTTTATAGTTGTTTTTTAGATAAAAAAAGAAATTAATTAAGGTAGAGGGATCTACAAGAAGGGTAGAAGAAGGATGAGAAATATTTATGCAAAAAGAGAACAAATTAAGGCTAATTAAGCCAGCTAATCATGCTGGATATCTAAGAAAGCTATACTGCCAAAACACCTCATGAAAAAGATCCAGAAGTGGAAAAAGATAATCTTTCTTATATCAAATGAACAGATGAAGTGCGATCTTAGAAAATCTGGGCATTTGTCTCTTGGCACATTGTTCTATTTATCTATTATAAGCACATATTCTGTTACGAAAGCAGTGTTGTTCTATTATTATGTATTCATATATTTTCTTCACCCTGCTAGTTTTCATTTGATCTAGGACAAATTCGTACACTTATCTGAGACCAATATAGATCTGTTTTTTTATTTTTACTTTTATTTATTTGTGCATGTTATTCACTTCAATATATACATATATATATATATATATATATATATATACACACACACTCACACACACACACTCACACATACATATGTATATGTGTGTGTGTGTATATATCAGTTTTGTTTATTTTGTTGTATTTATTTGCTTAGTGCCAATCTGTTTGTTTAGGCAACAGCTATCGGGATATATTGCACTATAACAAGAAGCCATTTTATCTAAAGGGCCTGGAAGAAGACTCAAGTATAATGGATGCATACATTATCCATTCTGTATGTTCACCCCATAGCATCCATCAAACTTCTTTTGTTCATCTTTATCTGATATATTGGTATGTCATGTTCTTGTTGAGCTGGCTGAGTAATATAAAAGTGTTCTTGCAGCTGAATCATGTTTTTAAGACTAGGGACCTTGTGATTAAGAATGATGCGAAGCTTGCCAAGCAGCAAGATATTTCTAAGGGGGACATTCTTGCTGGTGAAGATTTTCTTGATCATGGGTTTACTCGCCCTAAGGTAGTGTGAGAGTTCCTTTCGCCATGTGCTTGTCATGTTAATTGGACTTAAAATGTCATGCAACCATTTCTTTTTCCATTTTTGTTGTATTTTGCCCTATACTGTGCAGAATGGCGGGGATTCACATAACTGAATCCATCTAGGAGGACTAAACACTTTGTTGTTGTTCTTATTGTTGCTGTTCTATATTGATGTTTCAATAGTTTTATTGAGGAGGCTTTAAGGATATGAATACATGATTATTCAAAATTTCAATTAATAATAATATTTTGAATTAAGATTTATCCCCAAAATGTTAAGCTTTGGAATTAAGAGCCAGCTTTCTTTGGCCATGGAGCAGTACATCAGTTTTCTAATTTTCTTTATGGATATTTTAATCATGGTAGGAAAGGTTTTAAATTTAAATTTTCACTACAATTTTGGGGCTTAAAAAAAAATGCCGAAGTTTCAGCTGAAATTCTAATTTTGGTTTGACCAAAGTGATGGGAACTAGTACTGAAACATGAAAACAATTTTCTTTTTGCCAATGATTTTTAGCATATTAGAGATCTTCAATTAATGTAAATGCAAATCATCTAAATGAAGGTGGTGCCCCTATGAGCTTGGGTACGACAAAATTTATGATATGGATCCAAGTGCAAATGAATGTGCGGGGTTTGTGTTACATGGCTAACAATGTCTGATATCTTTGATTTGGATCTTTATTAAATGTGATATGTGCCGTATGAGCTTGAGTACGACAGAAAATAGGCTGGGGTATACTGTGTCATTGCCCAGAGGTGACATGTCAATTTAGAGGCCCTGAATTCCATTGCATAGGAATTCATGGCCATTTACTACTATTTTTTAAACTATGAACTCATGGTATGACTGTTACTCATGCTGTTGCGCTGGTCATACTTTAGCTCGGGTTTCTACAATTATCTAATTTTGGGAAGCGGCCATAGGAATTTGTGACTCCTATTTGTGATTACTATGATGATATTTTGAAGATCTTTCTGTTTTAAAACTTCTAGAAGCATCAATCACCTGTGGTATTTTAATTTAAAATAAACAGCTTGTAATAATACATTGCTACTGTCTTTTTTTATTGATCCATTAGTGTGTGGTCCAGGTTCTGATCTTGTTGCCTTTTGCAAGTTTTGCACTTCGTGTTGTTAAGAGGCTAATACAACTGACACCTTCATCATACAAGGTATTCCTTGTGTCTTTATCTCCTATTGAACAAATTTTCAGTACATTATGGTTTCTTTGTCATTGTGTTTTTTTTGATAACATGTCTAATCATTACCTTGGGTGGGTTTTTAAATGTAATCTTGTTGGATATTTTGACTTGGAGATGAATCTTATAGTTTTCAGAGTTATGAAGATTTCATCTGATTTTTTGATGTTCTCTATTCCTAAGATTAAAAAAAAAAAGCTTACTTTCGTTGCATTTTGGGAGCTTTTGAAAACCTCCAATTTGACGCTTTTAAAAGAAGAAATGTAACTTTTTTTTTTTTTTTTTGGTTTTTAAAATTGAATTATTTTATACCATGTGCATCTTAACTTACTGCATTTGTTACAAAGTTATATGTTTAGATTATTCTTGTATATTTACCACAAATTGTCCACTTTTGTCATAATTCTGCCCAATTGCTTTTCTTGAAACTACTTTTTGTTTGTTTTTCTTCTTTATTGAACCCCTTCGCAGCCTCTTTTACATCCAGTTGGCCTATGTTATTCATCAGGTTGCTCTTAGTATTGTTGACATCTTCAAATGTTTACCAGTTCCACAATATCTGCTAATCCTTGAGATTTCTAATTCGTTGTTCTGACTCGGCTTCACCTTAATTGTCGCTGTTGTTTATTTCTTGTTCTGGTGGGGATAGCATTTCTCCTCTGCATATCTTTATGGAATTTTGAAAAATCCAAACATCTCAAAGATAGAGAGGTAGGAATTTATCAAATGCTTTGTATAATTCAGGAGTTTGTACCTAATCTTCACTAGTACAAAAATGGCTTTACCTTTCCTCATGTATTGGTCTCAAGATTCATTAAAAATAGTCTTATTTAAGAAATTTTGCACAATTTTTTGTCAAAATTGTTGAAGCTTGATATACATTGTTGGTCCCAAGGTTCATTCTTTGTTTCCTTCTTGCTAGTGTCTCCTTTATCAGTTTTTGAGCCTCTTAATTTTCGAGCAAATCTCTTGTTCTTTTTAAAAGAATTTTCCTAGTCTTCTAGTGAATAAGGTTATATCATCGTCTTCTAATTCATTGTCTT
This sequence comes from Malania oleifera, assembly GCF_029873635.1. Classification (NCBI taxonomy): domain Eukaryota; kingdom Viridiplantae; phylum Streptophyta; class Magnoliopsida; order Santalales; family Ximeniaceae; genus Malania; species Malania oleifera. The sequence goes on from NC_080425.1 coordinate 50,317,749, forward strand.
CTTCCTCATTAGAACTCTCTTTGGCAGCTTTTAGAGCTATTGACTTCTTTTGTTTGCTACCTTCGGTGTTTCTTTCATTTATTGCCATCTTATATGTGAGGAGCGATCCTATCAATTCATCTAGGGAAGTGTTCATCAGATTTCTGCCTTCTGTTAAGGCAGTGGCCTTAGGTACCCAAATCGGTGGAAGTAAGGATCTTTCGAATCATCTCATAAGTAGAGTAGTTTTTCCTTAATGCATAAGGGAATTTATTATGTGGGTGAACCTAGTATACATACTAGTGATAGACTCTTTAGGGTTCATCCTAAACGCCTCATACTCGCTGGTGAGCATGTCAATTCTACTATCCCTCACGTCAACCGTTCCTTCATAAGTAACTTTAAGCTTATCCCATATTTCTTTAGCTGATTTACATCCCATGATCTTATTGAATTCATTGGCATGTAGGCCACAATATAGTGCATTCATTGCACTTGAATTTATCTGCAGCATCTTCATATCATTGTCGGTCAATTCTTTTTCGTCTTTAGGTATTTCCTTGTTATCTATATTTTTAGTGGGAATGAGGTCACCATGTGTGACTACTTTCCAGACCTTCCAATCCATGGTCTGTAAAAATATTCTCATTCGCTGTTTCCAGAAGGTGTAATTAACACCGCAGAAGATGGGTGGTCTAGATGTAGATTGGCCTTCGCCAAATACACCTACATGTGCCATAGGGATCTTTATGTAGCTTCTAGTTTAAGATTTACGACAACCTAGGCTTTGATACCAATTGAGATTAAAGGTGTACTCCCAAGAGGGAGGGTGAACTCGGTTTTAAAAATTTTCTTTACAAAAACTTTAGTTAAATATTACTCCCTTTTAAATTAATTTGATACCATCACTCAATCACAAAAATTCTAATCAACCGCCTTACCAAACCAATCAACAATCCTATGTATGAATGTAAATATGATTTCACAATTCAAATTCAAATCTCGACACTTCAATAGATAAATAGTTTTCAAGGTCAGTTTTTCTTTCCAGTATTTATCAATGAAAATATCAATATAAAATTTCAGAAGATTGATTTTAAGTACCCTACAATTTTACTTCAATGGAATAATCAATTTCACAAGATTTACCTCAGCTATGGTATTTGGAAATTCAGTATTTAAATCTACTCTGAATTTTCAATCCAACAAATACAATCAATATGGTTCCTTGATTCAAATATAATCAAAATCAGTATTCCAGCAAATTTCCAATATCTAGCAAGTTCTCAACAATTAAATAAGCATACACACAATTTATATACTTGCAAGAATGTAAAAAGATTAATGGAAGAAGAGCTGAACGCCAGATTTTTTACAAGGGAAGCCAACGGCCTACGTCCTTGCCTCAAGCAACATGCTGTGAGGATTCCCTTTCCACTTCATTACCAGAAGTACCGTCTCTCTCCATTCAAGGTGGAGATCCTTCTCTAATGAGAACAACCCTCTCGCTAGGCAACGATTCAACAATCCTGAACTGTCAAAAATTGTGTTACCCTAATGTGTGAGAATAATACATATAAATAGTGCACAAGGGTTTCTTATTATTTTCCCCAAGTTTTCTCTAAGTTTGGAAGCGAAGAAATTATTTTTGGAAACTTTATCAGCGCTGTTTAAAAGTTAAAACATGAACTTCAGTTGACTAAGGCACGAGGGTTAGTCGCCCGAGCTTTTTAAAATCAGCGCATTTTGAAAGTCAGTGTTGAGTCAGTCGACTGGGCTTAAGGGGTTAGTCGCTTTCTCCTATTTTTTCTGTTTATTAACCGAGTTAGCAACACATCAATCGCCTGATGATAAATCATCAGTTGCCTGTCCTACTTGCTTCTTCTTGGTTTTTCAAGATTTTTGTGTCAAAACTTAACTTTGAACTTGGAAAACTTATAAGAGACTTTATGAAAATATTTTCCATGATTTAAAACAGGTCTCTATGTCAATGATATTTCCTAAGAGCTTCAAACATTAGTATTGAATTGGAAGTACTTACATGAGACTTTTACAAGATAAGACTATCTAAGATCTAAGTCTTCATGCTTTAGCTTCCATGCTATGTCCGAGTTTTAACCAATTCTGCAATATGCTTTCACTTCATCATAGCTCATGGCTTTAAGCACAAACTTCATTCAAGCTCTTCAAACACTCGACCTTGATCTTGTGAAGACATTTGAGCCCTGAAAATTTACTTAAACAAACATGTTAAGTATCCTTGATTTGTTATTATCAAAACAAGATTTAGCCTTGTTAGGCCAACAACCTTGTTAAAATCTGGCAAGACAAGAACTGGTGTAGTGGACATTGCGTGCTTAAGCTTGTGAAGGGCTTCTTTAGCTTCCTTACTCCATCTGAATGCATCCTCTACCTGTAGAGCAATTAGTGGAGTGCTAATCTTTCTATAATCCTTGATAAATTTACGGTAGTAACTAGTCAACCCCAAATATCCTTGCAGCATTTTGATTGTTTGTGGAATAGTTAGTCTATCATTGCTTGTATTTTAGAAGGATCAACTGAAACACCTTCTTGGGAAACAATATGCCCAAGGTATTCCGTATGCGGTTAAGCAAAGCTACATTTAGATTTTTTGAAAAATATATTATGCTTATGAAGAGTCGTGAGTATAGTTCGTAAATGACAAAGGATCTTCAAGATATGGGCTATATATCAACATATCATCAAAAAAATGAGAACAAACTTATGAGGTCAGAAAATGAGAACAAACTCGTAATGGCCATCGTGAATTCTAAATGTAGTCTTCTGAATGTAATCCTCATATACCTGAATCTGGTCTTAGCCTGATCTCAATTCAAGTTTGGTGAATTGTTTGGCACCTCCCAACTCATCTAAAAACTCATCCATAGTAGGAATAGGATATTTATCCTTCACGAAGTTCTTGTTCTCGATAACCAACACATGTGCGAAAAGCTATCCTTTTTCTTCTCCAATAAGATAGGAGAAGAATATGGACAGGCACTTGGTTGAATTATGCTAGCATTTAACATTTCTTTCATTATCTTTCTATTTTTGCTTTTTGAAAATAAGGATAGAGATAAGGACGTACGTTATTAGGGGCACTACCAACAACCAAGGGTGGCCATATTCATCTCTCCCTCACTCCCTCTCCCTCTCCACCATCTTCCCCCCCCCCCTCTCCAACGATACTATTCCTCTTCACCTATTGTATGTTCTCTACGATGTAGTTTGGTCTAGCGTATGATGAGCCGAGTGATTCAGTTTGAAGGAAAATGCTTCGATTTGTGTCTGGACAAGGGCGAGGGGAGTTCATCAAAGGGTTGTTGATTTTTGGTTAGACGAAGAGGGGTTTTCAGAGTTTTCGCAAAGGTATTACAAACTATTGGTTCTTTGATTAGGTGGACAAAGGTGGGAAAGTATTTGGAGTTAGGGGTGGGTTGGAATCGTATTAGGTCTTCTGTGTTCATTCCTGGTGGCGCAAAAGGTTGGGGATGGCGAAGCTTCACAAGTGTTTTCTGTGACTTGGTAAAGGAAATACGAAAATATGTGGGTGAAATAGTTGTAGAAGGCCAGCCACGTTTTATATTATGGAGGCAGGTCATGTTGGAAGGTAATATAGATGGAGGTGAGGGTGGCGATCGTCAAGCCATCTTTGGAGGTTGAGTTATGGCGATTGACAAGGAAGAGGTGCTATACGTGTGGCTATATGGTTTAGTTGAAAAAGGATGAGCTTCTGAAGTTAGTAGGAATTGTTATTGATAAGCCAGAAACCACAGCTGTTCGATTAGAAAAGAATGTTCTTATAGTCTAGCTACTTAGGGTTTTTGAAGGAGTGTGGAAGCTAGTAGAAGTGACTAGGGTTGTGCCTGGAAAGATGAGACAGAATATTGGTTCAGGAAGCTTTGTTTTCATCTTGGACTTGGGTCATGTGATTAAAAAAGAGGCAGTTTCTTTTTTAACTAAGTTAGGCCGACTTATTGAAGAAGCCCATTGTATTGATAAAGGCCATCCTTTGGAAACAAAGGAAGTTTCTTCTGAGGTTTGTCATTCTTAGATGGATAATTCATTTAAAAATTCCCATTGTCTGAATAATGTGAACTAGGCCCAAGAGGCTACTTAAATGTTCAAGGAATTGTTCAGTGCTTAATTAGCGCCCAAGAGGTTCCTTCCAATGGAATTTCAAAATACCAAGGATGTTTGGCAGGGATTTTTAGGGCTGATGGATAAAAAAGAAAGCACTTGCATAAAGCTATTACAGAAGGATCCTCTTAGCTTGAGCTGCAGTCACTTGAAGTTGGAGGTCAGGTTGAGGAAGATTTGAAGTTCCTTGCATTTTAAACCTGGAAAAATTCGGTGTAGGCAGACAAAGGGACATAATCGGTAGGCTGTCTTCTGAGTAGATTCTGGGTACAAATGATACCTTGCAATGTTCCGTTTCAAAGCATATTGGCCAAGAGGGATTGCTATATTCATCATAAATAAGCAAAATTATTGGAAGGGTTAAAGAGAAAGAGGCAATGAAGGAATGTCTTGTTCAAACAATTCTAAAACTTTGGTGGATGATAGTGTTTTAGAGCAAGAGGATGCTGCAATAAATGTTTATGATGTTGATGGTGTTTTGGGTAGGATATGTGATGCCTCAGACCTTAAGGCAAAGGGATTTAAGGGTCCTAAGGTTTGTACTCGTTGAAAGATTGTGTTGATGGGTGTAGATATGAAGAAATCATTCGAAGAAAAAAAGAGCACTTTGGTGAGATGGTGCCAAAGATTTTAAAGAGGAATTTAGAAGGAGGGTTAGTTATTATGGAAGACATAAATGCTAAGAAAAAGACATGCAATTCTTGTGATGGGGTTAGCAAAAGAAAGAAGGTATTGAAATTGAAGGATTTATTAGATAATGAAAGCGATGGTCAAAGTGAGTTAGATTGTGGCGAAGGTTTACTAATATATGAAATTAGGGAACAATATGGAGGGCATAGGGGACGTATCATATGTACACCCATCCCCTTTGGAAGGATTGGAGGGGGTCTCTTTATTTGAAAATGGTGATTTGGTTTATGAGATGCAGCACAAGGATGGTATTTTACCAACACCAATGGAGGAGATTTTAGGGAAAAATTTTGAAGTTCAAGATTTCATGGATAAATTGGATTTAAAGTTTTGTGATCTTAGGGGAAAGGAAGTGCGTCTTGATGGGTGTAAAAACAAAGGTAAAAAGGGTCAAAGGTAGTTAGCTAATTTGAAGAGTTTAGTGAACCAAGAAGGAAAAGAATTGAAGAGGAGGTTCCTTGTTTAGTTGTTATTTTTTTTTTTTATTTTCTTTCATTTTATTTTATTTATTGTTTTGGGATGGACTTATGTTCTCTTTCGATGCAACTTTTCTTTCTCTATCTAATATACCTTCTTTTATTAAAAAAAATTAGTGACACTACCTTGCAATAGAGGAATGCGGTGATCATGTGTTCGCTGAGGTAGAAGTCCTTGTGGCTCCATGAATAGGTCAGAAAGTTATGAAATAAGAGTTTTTAGCCCTTTAACCTAGCTAGATTGATGTTGTAACTCCTCTGGTGGTTGAAGTTGGACTAGGCAGCCATGTTACTATTTTTTTAGGAGCTTCTTCATACGATGACTTGAAATTGTAGTGACATTACCATTACATTTTTTTTTTAAGAATTACACTCTAGCCATTCATGGCGAACTTCATAGCCAGTTTATAAAAATTCCAAGCTATATCACCCGAAGTTCTTAACCATTCAATACTTGAAACCACTTCGTAGTCTTCTAGTGACTGGAAAAAGAAATCAACATACAACGGTACAACCTAGGATTTTGCATAGTAAGTTAAACTTTAGATACATGATTTGACATGTCAAGGGCCTTCCATTTGCAACCTTCGCGTCAAACTTTTCATAGTGCTCCACAAGATAGGCTAGCCTTTTGGCAATTTTAGTGTCCATGAAATTATTAGTCCTTCATGTATCAATTAAGATAGTAATAGGTTGGCATTTTAGGAAGCCATTAATTTTCATAGTTTGAGAATTAGCATACCTAGCTGAAGCACGAACAAAAGAAGTGATAGATTCATCATTATCATCATATTCCATTCCTTCCTGATCCGAATCATCCAGTCATCCTCAACTTCTTTTGGCTCCTCCACTGGTTCAATCATGAAGAATTGTCCCTTTTTGCAATGATTCCCTCTTATGCCACTTCCCATCACAATGCCAACACAATCCCTTTATGGATTGCTCTTTAAGTTTCTCTTGAGTCAATCGTTTGGTAGGAGGATAGCAAGGAGTAGGTGTTGTGATAGTGCTGCTGATGTTTTGCTTGCTAATAGTCTTGTTGTAGTGGTTTCGTTCTTCCCCCAACTTCTTTTCTTCTAACCGTGCAAAGGAAATTGTAGCGGTAATAGTCCATGGCCAACGTAGTTTGACCTCACACTGAGTTTTAGAGAGTAGACCTGCAATAAAACTATTGGCAAGTTGGCTTTCATTCCAGTGTTTAGTTTTGTTTAATAGTCGCTCGAACCATGCCTAGTATTCCAAGACAATGTTAGTTTGGCGTATTTTGGCAAGCTCTCCATCAATATTCTCATTTCCAGTGGTCCCAAATCGGACAAGTAATGCAAAAACAAATTTTGCCTATGAAGGCATGCTGGTCCTTTAGGAAACCGGAGGGGGGGGGGGGGGGTGAACTGGGTTTTTTTCTAATTTTTATGACCCTTTCTCTTTTTATCAAACTCTTGGTGAGTAATAGTCTAGTATGTATATTCTAGTGAATGCGTTGCGGAAGCTTAGATAAATATAAGTTTATGTTCACTGACAGCTCACCCTATATGCTTCAGTAACCCAAGATAATGTATGAAATATGTACGAACACAATTGAGCTATTAATTCAATCAAATAATAAGTAATGTAAGAGAGTAGGGAGAGAAATGCTAAAACTCTTTTATAGTGGTTCGGTCTCCTTCATGAGCACCTTCGTCCACTCTCTTGATCGAATCCAAGCTGAGGTTACAGTAGTAAACTTCTTGCCTTTCAACTGCACCAAGAGCATAATTACAAGACCTAACCTTTCACCAGGCTAGAATACAAAATGAGCCTTTCATCGGGGCTCAAACAACGCTTACAATGATGAGAAATTACAAATGATATGTGACTTAGTATCTCTAAGTAGATTGATGTCACAACTCAAGCTTACAACTTAAACTTGCTCAAAGAAATGAGACTTGGAACTTGAAGAGAGTTTAAACTAATGAAAAGAACTTTTACTAGAAAGTGCCCTCTTAAGCAAGAAAAATACACTATCATATAGAAATATGAAAGAGAATGGGAGACCACTTTGATTTTGATTTCTCTTGTGCTTCTTCCTTGAAATTGGACTCTTTTTATAGCCAATGTGATTAAGGTTGGGGCTAAACAATCAATGATATGATAAGAAATCTGATTTTTAGGTGAGATGATATATTTTTTAAAATCATAAATGGTCAGTAAATACCAAATAAAATTCTATAAAAATTCATATTAACTTATCAACGAGTCTACCTTCCAATAAAAAAAGAATAACGCCAATTGGAGTAGCCGTTGAAGAGACAAAATTCAAACACTACAGATACCTTGACCTGCTTTTATGACAGAGGTCAGAATCTGTTGGCTGATTTGTACAATTCATAACAATTAGGGTATTTATTCAAATTAAGTGTGCCATATCATTCTGGAATTCCCATAGCGTCTACTTTCCAATAAAAAAAGAATCATGCCAATTGGAGTACCCGTTGAAGAGATAAAATTCAAACACTACAGATATGTTGAGCTGCTTTTATGACAGAGGACAGAATTTGTTGGCTGATTTGTACAATTCATAACAAATCAAATATTTATTCAAATTAAGTGTGCCATATTGTTTTAGAATCCCCATAACGTCTACTTTCATATAAAAAAATAAAGAAATATTTTCAAAGATTCTACAGTAAAATATGTCTAATTTACTGCAGCATACTCATTTCTGATTCTGACTCTATGGAAGTGCAGAATGATCATATTGTATTAATTACTAATCCTACATTATAGCTCCAAAACATCTGCATAAAATTTTTCTGGAGAGAATGATGAGTCTATTTTTATATGAAATAATATTATAATTTCTGGACTCACGTGGGATAAAATATATAATTAGATTCACAAATAGTACCGAATTACAGACTCATTCTTATTAAGACATGGGGCGCACTTTTATAAAAATTCACATTTTAGCTCTAGATATATAAGAGTCAAATTGAATGTTCTTGAAAAGATTTATGAGTTAATTTTTAAATATAAAGGGCTTTGTCACATTTGGAGCTTTCAATAAAAATATATAGTCATTTTGCTATATGATACTCAAGTTGTACATTTGCTTTCTAGCTAGGTATTAACATACCTAGCCCTAAATACCAAAAATGATTTCCATGTATAAACATAAAAGAAAATAACTATCACATAATGATTCATGGAGCACAAATTCATATACTACAAGCACAAAATAACTATCACATAATAGTTCATGGAGCACAAATTCATATAACACATGCACTAATTCTTATTTGTTTTGTCATCATCAAGATCAAAAGGAAACCTAGTTGGCTAACAAGTGTTAGGCAGTCCATAATGAGCTTAAAACTAGTCTTACCATTGAATAGCATCGCAATCCATTTGGAGTGTGGTGAAAGCGAAAATATGTTTTAGCCAATGAGTAGGGTCATCGCTGTCCCACAGAGTAAATTCCACCTTCATATGAGAAGGACCATGATCATGCTCTCTTTGGTAACCTTCTTCGCGCATGTACAACTCCTCCCTATGTTTAGCTGATGTAGAGGCGTCATCTTCTCTATCTTTAGGGGAAGATGTAATGAGTAGTTTAGAGAGCGATGCCTGTATCTTTTCAAGTTGAGCCTTAAGCATATTGCTAAGTTCAATCTTTAGCCTAGCTTCCATAAGGGACTAGCTGAGTTTTTTGAGGCCATTGTGTATGAGTGAAGATAAAGAATTCCATAATCTTGCTTCTGCCCGTGGGTTAATGACATCCACAAGGATGCTGGCTTTGATACCAAATAATAAGACCCCTGGGGTTTTATCGTAGACAAATTGGGGGAATTGGAAGGATGGAAAATATAAAGAGAAAATAGGGTTGATCACTTTGAGGGGGTTTGCCTCCAAATTAGCTAAATACTATGAATTATGTTATTTCTTGAATGAAAAAGCCCTGTAGGGTTTATATATATAATTATATACAAGGTAGGGAACCGTACTCCAATTATGAATGCAAAATATCCCAATCCAAGTCCTTAGTGGACTCAATCCTAATTGATTTGGGAATCTTAACACATTAAATAAAAATCCCAATTGATTTGGGAATCATAACGTTAAATAGAATCCCAATTGATTTGTGAATCATAACATATAAAATAGATATCCCAATTGGTTTGGGAATCATAACACATTAAATAGAAAGCCCATTTGATTTATGAATCTTAAGATTAATGGAAATTCTAGTTGATTTGGGAATCATATTTAGAAATTGTAATTGATTTGGGAATCTAAATAGAAACAAGATCCAGAGAAGACCAAACTAAAACATCCCAAACAGACTTGTGCCTCCTAGGGTCTAGCTACACCATATTTTCGCTAATACTCCTCACATCTTAACAATTACGTCTCCCCCCCGCCCCAAAATGAATTTTTGAACAGGAGCCCCCCCCCTCCAAATTTATTGCTTCTGTCTTTCAGAATATAGGTGATTGTGTAAATTCCAACGGTTTCTTCGGATGACAAGCCCAAACCTATGCATTCTCAGCAAACCCTGCTTATTCTTAATGCCTTCTTCTGATACCATTGCGTGCAAGCCTTAACAGCCTCTTTCTTCTTGCGCCTTTTTAGTTGAGACTTACGCATTTTGGGTGTGTGATTTTCAAGTTAGAATTGGTTAGAAAATTTTTACTACATGTTTATATAAAAGCAATGTCATAATATGAGTTGATTTTTAAAATTTTTGAACCTCAAGCTTTCCAAAACAACTGAGAGTTGTATTTTAGATCTTGAAAATAGTTTGAACTTTATAGTAGTATAGCTATCTCGTCATGATTTAATTCATGTACTCAAGTTAGCAATTTTTGAATGACCAACAAATAGTTTGCAGAGTATATCTAATTTTTCATTTTTACGTTGTATTTGTGGTTTTCTTAATTTTTTCTTTGTTTTTACAATACATATGTTTATTTACATTTTTTTTATCGTAAAATAAAATTCTCAAAAGGCTTACGCCCTGATGCCTTAAGCTTATGCCTCGCCTCTTAAGGGTTAAAACGCCTCGCTTTATGCCTTTGCCTTTTAAAACATTTGTTTAGAATGTGCCATTCAGCATCATGAGAGTCCTTGGAAAACTCTCCTCCCCCTACCTTCTTGCAACTTCATTATTGTCTATTGTGTGCTACTCATGTTTATATTTCCTACTTTGTGAACCATGGGCGATCAATGCCTTGAAAGTTTTATAAATTGCCCAGTTGCTGCACGTGTTCTTCCTCCCTGGCATAAAAATGGATTTGCAGGCCCCAGAATCTCCAAACTTCTCCAAATACAGAAATCTACTCATTCACTAACAGCTGCAGAAGAAAGAAAAACTCTGGAGTCCCAAGGTTTTTGCTCAAGGATCTTCCTTTTTTCCTCACGGTCTTGACCAAAACAATTTCTTCTGTTCCAAAACCCATTTATATTCATTGTTGACCAGGATCATAAAGAAAGGTTGTCTCCTGGAGAACTCAGCAATATATAGTGTGGCATACCTAACTGTTCAAAATCTTAAACCTTCCTACTGGCTTTAAAACTTTGGTAGAAGCCCATTGTATGATAGAATGTCAGATTCTGGGGCTGAGCACCATTTGCTCTCTCTCACAGCATCCTTTTGTTGGGTTCCCCACATTGTCCTCTTTCTAGCATATGAGATTGTGCCAGATAAAATATTCAGTGGGATAAAAATTGTTGAAGGGACCCCAAATTTAATGCCAATATCAATAATATGGTTCATACAATCATCACCATAGGGATTTTTATACTAGGATTGCAGCAGTTTTGTGATCCGAAATCTTGATTATTAATAAACCCCATCGAATCTTAGTCCTTGAATACCATTAATAAGGGCATGCGCTGGTTTAATTATATGTAACTACTGGTCTGAGACCATAATAATCTAAATAAAAACAAGAGAACAACTTCAAGATGATTAAAACAGAGGGCTACTCGTCACTCAAGCTACAGGACTATGAACAGCGTTTATGTTACAGTAACCATGCTCCTGAACTCCCATATTTGAAAACGCATTGATTATCGATAAAGATACAGAAAGTTTTTATGTAGTTCCACTTTTTTCTGAGGAATGGACTAGTCAAAAATTGTCTGTGGGTTTGTGTACCCATTATACAGCAGCATGAAGAACAATAAGCTTTCATCCCAACTGTTGGGTTTGGCTGCATGAATTTTTTCTGTGTTTGCGCGCGTGCGCGTCTTTATATTGACTAAAACAGTGAGCTTTATGAGATTCTACTTTCTTTGTTGCGGTGTGGTGTATTTGGTTGGAGAGGCATTCAGTGATCTATATGGATAGCTCTCTACCTCTTCATTTGCTTTGGGATTAAGGTAGTCTTCTCTGCCTCACTTAGGTCTTGAGCGCTGCTTCTGCAGGAGTTCCTTTAACTCATTTGATCTACTGAGCTTTTAGATTTGTTGTCTGTATTTATTTTTTGCTTTTTTTTTTTGTGGGAAAATTTTTTCTTCTCGTTTTTTCTACTCTTTCTTTATCTCTTAATAATATCTTTCCTTTATTATTCAAGGACAGATTGATTTCTGCATCACTTTTCTTTGCATATCAATATTTGGACCCGGCTATTTGGTATTTGGACTGAGGACTATGTAGTCATGGCACTCTGAATGTGTTTCAGTATTTTATTGACACTATATATATAAAGGGGAAAGTGTTATTTGGTGATTTGACGGTTCCACTTTTAGAATGCATAGGACTAGGGGATATGATGATGGGTGAAGAGTCACTACAACTAGAATTTTCAGTATTGGAATCTTCTTGCTTGTCATTCATGCAAAGAATGCCACCTGGGGGGATTAGGACTTTTGAATATCAGAATATGTTGTTTGTTGTTGAAAAGTAAGTGACATTTTAGTGATTGGTGACTTTTGAGAATCAACTAAAATTTAGCTACATTGGCTGCATTTTGGTACATGGAAACTTGAATAACATGTTAGTGTTGTATTGACCTGCAAGTTTGTAATAATATTTAACATCACTGATTGATAGTGGTTGAGTTTAACTTTGCTTTGGATGTGGTTGCTTTCCAGACTAACGTGGAGTACATGGATCGTTTTTGTGATGAGTTTGGAACTGAAAGAGCTGAAGACAGTGGGGATCATCATGTTTTTGAGAAACAATCATCTAAACCTTCTGATTTTCAAGCACTATTCGGTGGGAATAATAATGATCATTTTATGATAGGCATCAAATTTACTAGGTATGTACTTCCGTTTTTTGTGGATAGCTTGTTTGCGATTTACTTTGTGCTGACAGTATTGTCGGATGCAAACTTCTCTACCAATGTAGATTTTCATAGTATATTTTTTCTTTTATCATGTTGAAAATTATCATTGCGTTTTTTGCTGGCCCAGAGAGCAACCCAAGAGGAGTGGGTTGGATTCATAATATTCTGATTTTTGAGATTAAGAAAATCAAACTAATTAAAACAAGAAAGCAACCACAGTGCAATTTAACAATCAAATAGAAAGGGAGAGGGATACACTTAGACGGTGGTTCAGTCCAGATTTGGGTCCTACTCAAGGATGAGAGCTTTCCAGTGTACCAACCTTCTTCGTGGCAAAGATAAGCCAATTATAGTATATATGAAATTATATTTTCAATATAATAAGGTACTACTGGCGTGTATCTCTCTCTTTTTAAATAATGGATGGCAACTCAATTAATAATCCAATATAAGCATAATATCACACATGTGAAAGAATTAGTTAACATGTAAGCCTAAATTAAATGTAAGAAAATTTCTTGAATCATCACATGGGCATTTTTATAATCATCAAAACAAAGATTTCAAGCTGAGTTTGTGAGTATACATGGGATCATTTGTAAGGACTGCTTTGTTCTTGAACTATTATTACATTTTAAAAGAAGTAGCTTTTGGATGTCAAACTGGGATCTAGTCACAAATATGTGCACATGAAGAACCCCACCCTGATGTGCACAAGCTTAGGGGTACCTTTCTTCAAATACAAGTGAAAAGTGTTTTCATCTCTTTTGAAGCCCCCCTCACTTCTTCAGCCATGTTGGGTTCTCTCTGTTGGGCTAATGAAACTGATGGCTTTCTGTAACCTTGGCTATCAAGTAGTAATGTTCCTCCCAAACACTCCAACAAGAAGATGCTTCACCCTCAATGGCTCCTCATCATATACCAACAAGAAGGTACTCACACTTGGGGGGGTTACAATCCTCAACAAAGGACCTCATTTGTTCATTTGGACACCTCACCTAATTTCAAACTGGGGGTTTACATCTCACGAGTTAAAATGGCAACAGCAATCTCTCAATCACAAAAGCTGTTTACAATGAAAAGACATGAGGAGTAATACAATATAGGGTCAAGGGGAGGTAGTGATATGACCACTTGCTGTGCAAACCTCTTGAATAAGACGATTCTAATTATGTTTATACGTATCTTTGTCATTCTCGTGCCATACAGCCTTGTATTTAAAGCCCTAGATGTTTGCCACAATTTTGAAAACTTGCTGTTTGTGCCCGTGTTGCAGTTGCGGACCTTCAAAGTTGGTGTGAATGATCCACACTAAACTCAATTTTCCAGTCCTTGAGTATTCAACTTTAGTCTCTTGGAACTTGTAGATATTCTTTGTTTTTCTTTTTAATAGAAAAAAGAAACTTAATTCTAAGGGATAAGGGAAAAAATACAACAAAGGAGAACCAGCTCCTCAAACAGAATAAAAAAGAATAAAAAAACAGCAACCCTTAAAACAGCCAGCACTATAAGCCCAAAGAGAAGCTAAATATCGTTTTCTGTCCCAAATAAATCCTATTGAAAACCTCTTCCTACTAAAATTATCACATTTCTTTCCAACCAAATACCCCAGAACACAGCCCAAGGAGCACATCTCCACAATCCTTAGCACATCTCCACAATCCTTTAGCATCCTCACTTCATCCAAAACCAGAAAATGAAATGGTCAAAAGATGTTCCTTTGAATTTGGACTAACCTAATATTCTCCAAACTCGTCGAAACAATGATGGGTTTTTTTTTTTTAATCTCTCTCTTTCGAACTTCTTTCTACCTTCGTGTGCTTGATGCCATGGAAGCTTCTGCGGTAGCTGATGCTGAGAAGTTCAATCTAGATTGAAGGTAAATCTTTCGATTGGTGATTAGATATGGTTGGAGGATTTGCATCCTTGCTCGTGGTCGAGAACAATATCTCTTGTAGCAAGTGGTTAGGTTTTCCAGAGAGGTCGTGCTTTGGTTCACTAATGGCATATCTACTTTTAGTTGCACGCAAAGGGGGTTCGATCGGTTTGAATAGGTATCACGAAGTTCTAGATGAATGTCAAATGGGCGAAACATAAATTTTTTTTTGGAGTTAGGGTTGGGATGGAAAGGGAAGAAGTTTTCAGTCTTTATTCCTTAGGGTGTAAAAGGTGAAGGTTGGAAAACCTTCACAAGTTCCTTATGCGAGATAGCAAAGGGTTTTCTTGAGGAAATTGGGAGCGCTGGTGGTGATAACTCTTCACGAAATAGGTCGTGGAGTCAAGTGGTGTTGGAAGGCAAAAATTCGCGATGATGATGGATGCGGTAGTCAATCCTATTCCATAAAACAAGGTCTGAAGGTTGGGAAACCCGAGCTGTGCTGCTGGTGTAGAGACAAGTTGCTTCAAAATGAACCTAAGGAAGTTGCTAATCAATCAGATTTGTTTGACAGGAGTGAGTAGGAAGTTAGGATTTGTGATGGAGTAGAAACGATCAGAGAGGCGGATAGGGCTTTGTTTAGGGAGGAGGCAGTGAAGAGAGTTGGGCTGGGTTACATGCTTCTCATTTTGGACCTAGCCCAAGTAATCCAAAAACGGGGTATTTCTTTTTTAACTAAATTGGGTCAATTATTTGAAAAAGGTCTGGTGTTTAGGAGATGTTGATACGAGCTTCAATTAGGTTCTTCTCATATGGGCTTCTCACAAAAGGGTCTTTTAAGCAGACATATGATTAAGAAATTAAGGCTTCTTGTACAACTGTGTAGGCCCCGGATAATAGACAGGCCCCAAAGTATTGCTCCTACTTCTTAGAAGATGAGTACTGGGAAGGAGGAAGTTATACCCTCTAGTAATGGAATTATTATTCAATATCTACTTAATAGAAACATTATTCAGCCTACATGTATTAATAATGTGAATCAAAATGATCAAGAGTGTAAGGAAGACTTGTATGGTAGAAGAGATCAGATCGGTTCAAGAATGTTGTGATAAATCTGCATTTTATCCTCAAGAATTTTTAGAAGGTGGTGAAAAATATAGTGAAACAGAAGCGGGCTTGTGGGAGAAATCGGTGTATTTATGCTGATAGATGGTAATAAGGTTATGCTCGTCAAAAGGCGGGTTGTTCGGGGGCTAAAATGAAAAAAATATTCGATGATAAAAGAGAAAATTCTAGCAAGTCTACGAAAAAGGTATTAAGGAAAGATTCTAAGGCAGAGTTTAGTATTGTGGAAGTTCCTCAAGTTGAGAAGAATGCTAGAGGTTCTAGTGAGACTAGAAAAGGCAAAGAGGTAAAGAAATGAGGGTATTTTTCAGATTCAGAAGGTGATGATAATAATTATTTTGATTGGGTTGGGGGTTATTGTTGGATGAGATATGAGAACAATATGGGTATGTTTCTGACTCTTGTGATGAAATAGGGAATTTATTTTATGTTCATCCACCCCCATTGGAAGGTTTGGAAGGGGTTTCTATTTTTGATAATGATGGGTTGGCGAATACGGTACAATGTGGGGATGGAATTTTGCCTACATCAGTGGAGGAGATCCCAAAGGAGGAGTTCGAAGCTCAAATTCTTTTGGATAAATGGATTTAAAGTTGAGTGATATTGGAAGAAATGGAGTGCATTTGGATGATGGCAAAAGTTGAAAGGTGAAGGGCCAAAGGGAATTAGCGGTAAATTATGATGGAAAGGGTTTAAAAAGGGGGCTTCTTGGTTAATTTTGTTTAGTTCTATTTTGTGATCTTGTGTGTTTTTTGTTTATTTTTTATTTTAACTTGGTTGAACCTGTGCCGGGTTGGCAAATACGGTGCAACGTGGTGGGGATGGAATTTTGTCTGCACCAGTGGAGGAGATCCTAAAGGAGGAGTTCGAAGCTCAAATTCTTTTGGATAAATGGATTTTAAGTTGAGTGATATTGGAAGAAATGGAGTGCGTTTGGATGATGGCAAAAGTCGAAAGGTGAAGGGCCAATGGGAATTAGCAGTAAATTATGAGAAAAGGGTTTAAAAAGGGGGTTTCTTGGTTAAATCCCCTAGCTGTTCAAATAGTACTTTGACATTTTCATTTGAAATGAGGTCACTATTCCAAATTAAAATGCCTCATTTGAATCCAATGAATTTCTTTCCTCTAAGTGAGGTGAATCAAGTAGGAAGAAAGATGGTTCAGTCTTCGAGGGGAATGCTTTGACATAGAAGATGGAGGTTCTGTTCCCTAATTAGTTTGCACCTCTTTCTGTTGGAGAAGACGATGACGAAGACAATTGACTTGAGTCATATGGAGCCATATTGCATTAAGTTGTGTTGATTTGTTAGGTTGGGTGTATGGCCAGCCATCAACTTTGTTTTATCCCCAAATGTTTTAACTTGGGGATGATGAATGATTTCAATGTCCATCTTATCCTTTTAAAGTCATGGTATCCAAGGAGAAGCAGAGAATATGAAGTCCGTCAATAAAAATGTATTATATTTCATCAAGCATACTGTTGTGGCGTTATGCTGAGTTAAGTCCAATATAATACAACTTTTAGTAAGACTCTGCTATTTCATCTAATATAGCTTTAGTTAGTGAGGATTTTTTTTTTTGTCATTATTGCTAAGGCTTGATAATTGATATACATTGTTGGCACGCAACCTAACAGCTTAAGCTTTTAGGTTAAGTGGTTATCTAACATGGCGTTAGAGCCATGGTTGCCAGGAGGTCCTTGGTTCTAGTCGTGTGCTTGTTTGTTTGTTTGTTAAGAATTATCTGATTCCCAGTAATGGGTGTTGTTTATCATGTGTTCAGTCCACAGGCAATTGGGCTGGACATGTGGGGAAGTGTTAAGGCTTGATGTACATTGTTGGCCCACAACCTAACAGCTTAAGCTTTTAGGTAACGTCATAATTTAACAATTGTTATATGATTAAGATTTAAACTGTCCTAGGGCTTGTGGGTGAACCGTTGATAGTTTTGGGAACTTCTACAAGCATGTTAATAACTGCTGTATTTGTTTCTTAGTTTATTGTATTTCTTTATGAGGGTACGTTCTTTTCTTTCCTTGTGCCTTCCATTTTAGCAATACAGACGAGGAAACGGTTTTATTTTTTTTGTTCTGTTCCAGTTGTTCTCTTGTTTTCTTTTTTTAATAATGTTTTCTGAAAAAAAAAAAAAACTAAATTAAGTTAGTTAATTTGGGTATTTCATTTGAGTCAGAAAGGGTAGGTAATCAATTATTTTCATCTGGTAAGTATAATTGTTTCAGTGTACGAAGTCATAGATAAAACTTTTGGCTTCTAATCAAATCTTTGGCTGTGTCCTCTTTGTGAGTGAATTTGTTGATTCTTGATTAAAAGTTCTATGTGAAGCTGTTCTTGAGGTTATCTTCCTCTATTTTGTTCTTTCCTTCTTCATTTTTGATTTGTCATTTGTGTTTTTAATGGGCGTACATATGAATAAAGGAAAGAAAACTTGTTGATGGCTTTATTATGGGTTTGGAGTTATATTACTGTTATACAGTTTGTTGATTGCAGTTTGCTCTTTTGTAATGCCAATATTCCATTTTACATCCATCTATTACTATTAATAATACTAAAAATATTTCGGTACGAGTTTGCTGCAACAAGTGCGGTTTTGGTCCTTTTGAGTGTGAGTATGATAAGCCTTTTTGGAGAGAGACCAAGAAAAGGCTTCATTGTCAAAGAACCTGCCAAGATATGCATCACTAAGACATCATTTCAAATTGATGCTGGGCACAATTCACTGCTCATCTCTTTGTTTTATGATAGGTTGGGATTGTGGAACTAAGGACTTTTTAAGTGTGCACCTGCGACATTGTACATGATAAATTTATCTTTCCCTTTCTTTTGGGTGGAGTAAAAGTATGGACTTCCTCAATAAGTTTGTCCACAAAGTTAAAATAAATTTAAATGATTCATATTCCTTGTGCATCACTGCCTGAATGCATTAAAATTATTCAAACAAAACCTTGATACATGAAGGTTACTGTTCAAGTAATAAAGATGGTTGTATTAAGCATTTGAAAATGTTAGAAGCTTAATAAATTCTACAAAAATGTGGCTGTTGTACTTCTTGAAGGCTTTCATATCAAATTTACTTTTATTTTATTCATTTTTTTAGGAGGTGCATAAAGTTATACAGTGATTTCTACTCGTCAGATATGATTATTGCGTCTCCTCTTGGACTGGTTACTGTAAGTGTTTACTGTTTCTTCTTTGTTTCCTTCGGTTGCTAATCATTTTACGATTTGGAAGGCACTGTAATATTACTTTTGAGTTCTGTTTATTGTGAAGTAGCCTTTGTAATGCGCATGCAATGGGTGGTACTTTTCTGAAACTCTCATCACAGCCATTTTTTTTTTTTATTAATAATGATTAGGTGCTTAAAAATTTCATTAATTAAAAGATTGGCAGTGGCCAAATGATCATTTTCATATGCTGAAGTTATATAATATCTATGATTGGAATGCTTACCTGATACATGAAATATGTTGATGCAGAAAGCTAGTAGAAAGAGATTTTTTTTCCCTCCAGGTTCCATCTGGCTTGTGTCCTATATACATTTGATTGTCACTTCTAGTATCATGATTGGCAAAGCAGATATGACATGGGAGTCTCACTCACAAGTTCTATTTTCATAGGAATCTTAATGAATAAGAGGTTGAAGAGTATCTTTCCAGTTCTTGAATCTTAATGTTCGTCATACTAGGAATCATGTTAGAATTTGCAAGGAGGATAGCTCTGGCATTTACTTCTTGCAAGGATTTTATGTCTAATTTGTCGAAATCCCAACCACCTCCTCCATTCCTCTAGACTCTAGAGAAACCTATAAAGATGCTTCTCAGTTCTCATCACGTTGAAGTTTACAAAATAAGAGAAGCAGTCACTAAAGAGCCCCTGGTCCATAGGATCTTAGCCTAAAATCTGTGTGTCTACCCCAAGGCCCAAGCCCACAAGCCAAGACAACTTGGTGACAACTCGTACCAAGTTGATGACAACGTGATAACAACTCAGTCACACTTCAATGACAATAATGACAAGTTGTCACCTTGATGACAACCTGAAGGCAACTCATGCCAACAAAGTACCGAATCATGGGTAATGACAACCGAGTGATAACAATTAGGCAGTATCTCTATTATAAATGGGGTTTATGTTTAGGAAATATGATTTCTAGTTCTTTAATTTGGTTAGGCCAAATTTGTGAAAAAGTGGAAGAGTGAGAATCTTGATAAAATCCTTCACATGTCTATCATTATAGACAATCTTTCCCATCTTCATATTATCTATGGACTTCGAATGGAGTCATTCCTTCTTGGAATTCGTAGTCTTAGATAGTGTGATTCCTAGGGGGCTGTTCTTATTTTCTTTCTCTATAGCTTTTTGCCGCAACAATTCATCTACTCCAAATAGTGTTATGTTGATGAAATCTTGGGGTTTTCATAGGAGCATGCAGATCGAGATCTTTTGGCAAAGTGGGTGTTTCAATTTTCTCTAGGCATTGTGAAAGGAAGGAAATGAGATGATTTTCAATATCACTTTATATTCGTGAATCCATGCTGGGATAGGGCTGCACTTGCACGTATTTGGTCTCTAGCTTTAGAGTTTCTATGAGGATTTCTTTCACTGATTTGGAAGAGAATTCTTATGTAATTCTTTCCCTTTCTAGAGGAATTTTTTTCTTATTGTTCTTTCTTTCTCTCTTAATTTTTTTTTTTTCCAATTTCCAAAATGGTTGAAGTCGTTGAGGTGGGGAAGTTTGTTACAACATCATGCATGCGTGTTTTGGCCTGATTTTTATAGCTAAGGTAGTACTTTTGGCATGATTGTTGTATACTAATTTGGTTGTTCACATGGACAGAAGTCTGATATTGCAGGCAACATTTTAAAATTCAACTTTGATTAAAACCTTGGAGCTTCAGAAATGCAAATTTTTGATTTTCTTCAGTTTCATTTTTGATTTAAAAAAAATGATGGAAATTAGTAGTAAAGCGTGAGATTTTTTCATTAAATTTTGAAATAATGCATAATTTAGAACTAAAATATTGTAAATAAAATGGAGAAATGACGAGTTTGTGTTGTGTAGGATTCAATAATTGTAGCCCATGAAAAGTAGATTGGAGGGAACAAACATCACCACAATTTTCTTCACTTGTCTATCATTATAGACAATCCTGCCCATCTTCATTTTATCTATGGACTTCGAATAAAGTCATTCCTTCTTGGAATTCCTAGTCTTACATAGTGTGATTCCTAGGGCCTGCCCTTATTATCTCTCTATAGCTTTTTGCCGCAACAATTCATCTACTCCAGATAATTTATTTTGATGAAGTTTTGGGGTTTTCATAGGAGCATGCAGATTGAGATCTTTTGGCAAAGTGGTTGTTTCAATTTTCTGTAGGCATTGTTAAAGGAAGGAACTGAGATGATTTTCAATATCACTTTATACTTTGGAACCCATTCTGGGATAGGGCTGTACTTGCACATCTTTGGTCTCTAGCTTTAGGAGTTTCTAGAAGGATTTCTTCCATAGATTTGGAAGAGAATTCTTATGTAATTATTTCCCTTTCTAGAAGACTTTCTTTTCTTATTGTTCTCTTCTTTCTTTCTTAATTTTTTTTTCCCAATCCCCAATATGGTTTAAGTCGTTGAGGTGGGGAAGTTTGTTACAACATCATGCATGCATGTTTAGGCCTGACTTTTATAGTTAAGGTAGCACCTTTGGCATGATTGTTGTATACTAATTTTGTTGTTTGCATGGACAAAAGTCTGATATTGCAGGCAACATTTTAAAATTCAACTTTGATTAAAACCTTGGAGCTTCAAGAATGCAAATTCTTGATTTTATTCAGTTTCATTTATTATTTAAAAAAAATGATGGAAATCAGTAGTAGAACGTGAAACTTTTTCATGAAACTTTGAAATAATGCATAATTTAGAACTAAAATATTGTAAATAAAATGGAGAAACGACGAGTATGTGTTGTATAGGATTCAATAATTGCAACACATGAAAAGTAGATTGGAGGGGACAAAAATTGCAACAATGTCGTCCCCTTAGTGACTTCCTTCTCTAAATTTGCAAGCATTGAGATTTCCTTCCCACCCTTACTTCTAAACTCCTCTCAACATAAATCTTCTCCTCATGTTGCTCCTTACACAGAAATTGAAATTTATAATATTCTCAAACACCTCAATACTATTCTTGTCTGTCACACACCATCGGAATAAAACCATTGACTACCAGGAACTTTTTGTTTTTCAGGAATTGGATCTTGGAGCCTCTTAAACCCCAACTTACTCCTTTCACTCATATTTACCTAGCGGCTATCAAAAAGCTCGCGCACTTAATTAGTAATCTTCTTTTTGCATCAAAAACTTATATTTGATCACCAGTGCTTCTTGCTTAGCACCTATACTAACTTTTATTGTCTTATTCTTACTTGTTTTCTTGCCTAGTTTTGACCCTATTCATCTTGCTCATTCTTGCTGTTCGGATGGTAGGCTATGTAACTTTTAAAATTGAGAGGAAGGTGATTATAGTAAACTGTTTTGATTCATTGACCTTTTGCTTCATGGAATTTGTAGGCAAGCATGTGTCTTATGTTGTGTTGGAGAGGGAGGAGCTTGTATAGGCTTTGAAGCTGACAAGGGTGCCATGTGATTCCAATGATGGGGTTATGGGAGCCAAGGTGAAGTAAGTTTCAAAAAGCAGGGAACAACGTGATTGTGAAGATTCTTGAAAATGGCAGAGGTAGGTATTCGTACTTGAAGAGGTATAGCAGAAAGAATTTCCTTGATGTGCATATTCTTGAGGGTGACTAGAAAGAAGGGTGGAGGGACTTCCTTGCTATTCTATTGGATTTATCATTAACCACAAACAAATTTTTTAAAATCATATAGTGGTAGTTGCCATTGTTTCGACTATGGCCCTTTGAACATTCAAAGAGCATAGGAGAAAAGTGAAAGGACCAGTGTGATTTAGACTCTCTTCATACTCCTATGCTGACGTGACTTTTGTGGTAGAGGTTGGAGGCAGAGAGGGAAGTTCCCATAATCGGATTAGAGTGGAAGCTTGCTTAGAACAAGTCCTAATCCCATGCGACGTGAGGAAGGGAAATAAGGAAAATTGTTAAATCTATTGGGGGGTGTTCTTCTGAGGGGTTGAAAGGATGGAATAAAGTTGTGTTGGTAATTCAAGGCCAAAAAAATTCGGGTTGAAGAAAAATAAGGTGGTATGGGTCATTATAAGAAGGAGACCTAGACCCAGAAGTGGTGGATTTCAAAAGTCCAATACTAGACTTGGGGCAGCAATGACCTGCAGAAGAGGTGGAGGGGGGTCGGTCAATGCAAGTTAGCTTCGATAATTTGGTTGGGCACAATTCACATGACAATTTGGCTCTAGAAGAATCAGAGGTAGAGTGCTTTGTTAAGGAGGATTTCATGAACAACATGGAGAAAATTGAGATATCCAACCAATTTACTCATTTGACTGTAGTTCCGAAAGGGAAGTGGAGCACATTATTGATGATAATATAGAAGATGATTTGCTGTATGAATTGGAAGGAAAGGTGGGAAGTATGTGCAAATCAAAGAAGGAGCTTTTGCTTGACTAATTGAGAGCCGACTTTGAATAGGAAGGCTGGCTTTAGATGTTTAAACGTGGTTTTATTGGAGTGCTTTAAGAGGAAGGATAAAAAAATACATATATTTCTGCAATGAGGTTACAACAATTGGGGAGAGTGAGCCTTCATTTGGATTCAGATAATGCACATGCAAGCATAAATTTCATTAATCACAACTTTTGCCAGGTCAAAGATTTAATTGATGTGGGACCTTTGTTTTCTAACCTTGGCCATGGGCTCAACTCATAACTTACGATTAATTTGGTTCTCCCTTCTTTTGATGTTTTTTGGGGGGGGGGGGGGAATAATTTTGGGAAGGTTGATTCTTTTATGGAGGACCGTCGTTAATCTATAAGTACTAAAGGTATCCTTCCCTTTCCTACTCAAGCTACTCTTTCTTCGGATACTCTATGCCATAGGGAGGTTTCTATTAGTAGGGAGGTTGTGAATTTAGCTCTGAAGAGAGGAAAGAAATAGCTTAGACCCGCAAAAATTCCTTGGGGGACCTAAGTTTGGATTTAGTATTGTTGTGAATGTGGAGAGGATGGGCTTGAGCCCTTAGACAAATGAGAGAAGAAAGAAGGAAGAAGAAAGTTCAGAAAGAGCTTAAAAATCTTGCTATGTCGATTAATTATAAGGGTGGAAAAGGGTTTGGGAAGGGTGGTAAGAGTTTTAGATTATGAAGATTGTTAGCTGGAATGTTAGAGGCTTAGGTTTAGGGGGTTTGAGAAAGAGGAGTTTGACTAAGGAAGTATTGGACAAGAATTCCCCTTATGTCTTTCTTATTTAGGGAACTAAGCTTGAATCGATAGATGGGGTGTAGTCTAGAGTATTTGGCATGGTTGCGGTAGGAAATGGTAATTTTTACCTTTGCCTGGTGCCTTAGGGGGTATCCATGTCATGTAGGATTCTTGGTATATTTCTAGAGTGGGTACTCTGACGTGGTGATTTTTTTCTCTTTTCATATTATTTCAAGTGAGAGGGAGGGGGTAGTCATGGGTTTCTTTAGTCTACATGCTTTCTAGACCTACTCCTTTTTGGGAAGATCTTCATTATGTTTTTGGTTTTTCCTCCTCTAGGTGCATCGTGGTTGGTGATTTTAGTGTGGTCAAGTTCCCTAGACAAAAGAAGGGGGAGGGATAGGGTTACTGCTAGTATGCATCATTTTGATTTGTTAATTAGGATTGCGGTTTGAGAGATCTCCCTGGGGGGGTGGGGGGTGGTGGCGGGGTGGCGGCTAGAGCAATGGTAGTAGACTGGGTAAGTTCTTGTGTTGTCGTGAGTGGCAGGATGAATTTCATAATCTTTCTCTAATTGTTTTTCCTAGGGCTACTTTTGATCATTTCCCTATTTTGTTGGAATCAAGTAAGGTGTCGTGGGGTCCTACCCCTTTTAGGTTTGAGAATATGTGGTTGGAAGTTGGAACATGTGATGTTTAAGCCTTTGATTAGGGATTATTGGGGAGAGGAAATGGAGAGAGGTTGGGAAGATTTTAGATCCATGAAGAAATTGATAGGTTTGAAGAAAAAATTGAAAATTTGGAATAAGGAGGTGTTTGGAAATGTTAGAATTAGTAATCTATCCTTTTGAGCAAGTTGGCTTTCTTGAATAGGATGGAGGAGGAGATTAATCTCATGGAAAGTGAGGAAGCAAGAAGAGTTTCAATAAATAATGAGGTGGAAGAGGTGATCTTTCAAGAAATGAGGAGCTGGAGGCAGAAGACCAAATTCGAATGGGTTAAAGATGGTGATTCTAACTCTTCTTTCTTTCACAAGCTAGCTAATGGGAAGAAGAGTAAAAAATTGATTAGAGAGCTGCATATGGTGGGAGTATCACTAACGACCATCATTAGATTGCATGCACTATCAATAATTTCTTCCATAATTTGTATTTGGAGAAGGACCATTGGAGCCGATGATAGAGGGGTTAGAGAGGAATAACCAGTGATAAGGTGCATTGGGTAGGGAAACCATTTGATGAGGAGGAAGTGAGGGGGGTGGTTTTTGGGATGGAAAGGTATAAGGCAGCGGACCTTGGATGGTTTTAACAACTTTCTTAAAGATTGTTAGGAGATTATTAAGGGTGATTTCCACAAAATTTTTTGCTAATTTTCATGGGAACGAGATTTTAAGTAAGAGCATTCATTCCTCATTTATAGCCTTGGTGCCTAAGAAATCTAGATCTTTCAAGGTAGAGGATTTTAGACCTATTAGTCTTGTCACTAGCGTGTATAAGACTATACTAAAAATTTAGCTAATAGGTTAAGTGTGATACTCATTGATGCTATATGTAATGCTCAGAGGTGTGTTTTGGTTGGTGGGGGGGTGGGGGGGGAGCCAAAGGCAAACAGTGGATTCTATTCTGGTGGCTAATCAGGTAGTGAAGGATACTTGTAGGAATGATAAGAGGGGGTTTGTTAAATAGATTTTGAGAATGCTTATGATAGAGTTAGTTGGAGGTTCTTGGATTAAGTTTTTGAGAAAGGGTTTTGTTGAGCACTTGCGCCGGTGGATTAGAGGCTGTTTTTCTAATGTGGGGTTTACAGTGATTGTGAATGGGGAACCCAAATCTTGGTTATTCCTTCGAGGGCCATTAGACAAGGAGACTAGTTATCCCCCTTTCTATTTGTCCTTGTAGCTGATGTGTTGATCACAATGGGGGATGGGCCTGGGGGGGGGGGGGGGTGTTGTCGGGAGACAGGAGTGGTGCTTTCTCATCTTAAATTTGCAGATGATACCATTTTTTTCCTAGATGATAATTGCGCTTCATTTAAAAGAACCTTGGGTATCCTCCAAATCTTTGAGAGGGTGAGAGTGGTTTAGTAGCTTTGAATGTGCCCATTGAGTGAGCTAGTGAATGAGCTACTAATGTTGGGTGGGTTTATTGGAATGGCCTTTGACTTACTTAGGGGTTCCTCTAAGAGAAATCCTAGAGCTGCGAATTTTTGGAATTTGGTAGTGGAAAGGGTGGCGAATTGATTAGATGGGAAGGGGGACTATTTTCTTTCTTTGGAGGTAGAATAACTCTCATTCAAGCTTGTCTTTCTAGCATTCCCTTGTGCTTCTTATCTGTTTTTAAGATTCAAGTGGGTAATAAGATTGAGAGAATCATAAGAGAGGTTTCTTGTGGTCTGGTGTGGGGAGTAGTAGAGACCATTTAGCGGGGGTTGGGTTAAAGCTTCTAGGTCTAACAAGAAGGAAGGGGGGGGGGGGGGCTGGGTCTTGCTAAGTTGGTGCCTAAAAACAGCACCCTTTTAGCTAACTGATTATGGCATTTCCCGCTAGAAGATTATCCCTTTGGTATAGAGTTATAAGAAGCAAGTTTGGGTTGGATGAGAATGGTTGGGATGCCAATGCTGCTTGAAGATGTTCTTTTGGGAGTCCGTAAAAATAATAAAGCGATGGCTGCTGTGAATTTCTGTTCAACAAATAAGACAATTTCTAGGTGCAATGGCTACTTAATCCTAAAATCAGTGCCTCTTTTGGCACTGTTTCAAAACAGTAGCCGCTTTCTGCTAGCCCCTCGCACCTTTCGTAGCAATGGAGTGACTGGTAGGCACCGCAGGGCCAAATCCTCAAAACTGTAGCCTCCAAAACTTCACAACCCTAGTTGGTCTGGAGCCAGCTCTGGAGAGAAGTCTTCTCAAACATAAATACCAAAATCCTCCTAGGAAAATGGCTAAGGACCCCAACAGGCTTAAAGTTTCCAAGCCGACTTTTTTTTTGCACATAAGCCCCTCTAGAAAGCAGTTACCTTCTAAAGCCCCACCAAAATTAATTCCCATCACAAAAATACCCCTGAATATTACAAAATTACCCCAAAACTAATTTAACTAAAATAAACTCCAAAATTCTGAAATTAGAAAAATACCCCTAGCGCCCATAAATGACAACACTTGACATAAACAAAAAAATTAAATTAATATTGCAGAATTGCATAATGGTTGGAGCTTAATGCACGTATTTTTATAGGAAAAAATAAAATTGGATGTTGGTGTGGTAAAAGATTCAGTATATAGCTTCTGTGTTAGGTTTGTGCTTTTTAGGAGTGCTAGCTTAATGCACTCCTAGCTTTATGGATTTACAAAGAGATTGGAGGAACTTGTTGGCTTGATGATTTTTTTTCTTTGTTGTTCTAGTTCTTTTTCTCTGGTTTGTCCTAGATTTTATCAAGAGATGTCTTATTCTCCTCCTATAAATTCTCTATAATAATTACAACTAATTTAGATTTGATTGGAGAAGAATGTTTTAGTTATTCCAGAAGTACTATGTTTTATTAAATATTCAAAATGTTTAACACCATGCTTGGTTCATGGAATGGAATTAAAGGAGGTAGGAGTCGAACCAATTCAATAATGGAATTTGGAATTGCAATTTCAATCCCTTTCCAATGTTCTGCATTTTTCAATGGTGGTTGTAATAGACCGGAAAATAAGCCAATTTTTAAAGTGACCCTAATGTAGAACCACTTAATTTTGTAATCATTCAAGTGTATGACTTCAAAACGTAATGATATTTTTGTTTTTTTTTTTTCCTTCTAAGAAGTAACAGTAACAAACTAATAATATTAAGAATATATCATTCTTCTTTTTCTTGTTGTTGTTGTTGTTGTTGTTGTTGTTGTCATTATTATTATTATTATTATTATTGGTACTCTTATTCTTATTATTACTGCTGTTCTTATTATTATTGTTGTTGTTGGTCATCACCGCTATTATTATTGTTGTTGTTGTTGTTGTCGTTATAATGTGTTAGTATTATTATTGTTGTTGTTGTTCTGAGGGTATACTTGTCTTTCAAGAGCCAGGAGTGGAATTGTAATTGTGCCCAACATTTATGTAAACAAACAATGGAATAGGAATTTGGGCCTGAATTTTGAGTCCATTCCAGCCCAAATTCAGTGAACCTGTGAAAGTATCATTCCTATTCGGTCGTTGTAACTTTATTTATTTTTTGATAAAAAGTAAGATTTAATAAGAGGAAGTGGTCACTTTATAATAAATTGGTAAAGAGATAAATGTACATTTATAATAAAATAGAAGTCAATGATTGTTAAGGCAGCTTGCAATGGCTTTTGGGGAAATTGATTATGGCAGTTTGCCAGTTTGTAATTGAAAATAGAAAGTTCAAAGCAAAGGAATGCATTATATTGATGGGGGAGCAGTATTTTGGATGATTTTCCTATGATTTTCAAATTTTGGAATTGGAATGTTGTGTATCAAAAAAGTTTTATGAATCGTCATTGAGGGAATGCAAATTAAGTGTTCTTGGCGTAGTGTTTCTCTTAGTTGGTGGTTTCTTTCTGATGTGTGTGATTTCTTGGAGTCTTAAAGTCATATTTCGTGGATAAACAGTGACAAAATTCAATGGTTGATGGTTGACTGCTTAAATTTTAGGAATTGGTGGATTATCAGGTTTGAAAAGATGGAGTGAATTACTCATCTTACATCATTTTTGGAACACAATCCATATCTGATCTGCTTCATGTAGTTGAGTTTTTATAGCCTTGCATTGTAAAAGTTTGTACCAACAAAATGCTTTTTCATCTTCCTGACATAACCACATGCACTTTGGACGCCTATATTGAGAAAAATATTTCCTAATGTTCATACTTTCTTTGTCCATAACAAAAAAAAATGTCATGTTTATATAGATAGTAAAATGAAAGAGTCCTGCATTTTTTGTTATGTAGTATTTAGATTTATAATTTCTTGTTTGCATTTATATCAAATTCAACCACCCTTGTTTGATGAAAATGGATCGCTAACGGTGCTCTTTATCTTTTGACTCTGTTAGAAAATTGGGGAGGCTGAAAAAGAGAAGGAAAAAGATACTGATTATCTTTCTTCAATAGAGGTAATTTGTCTGTTTTTTATTTTGTTCATTGTTTGTAGGAGTTATTCCTTGGGCCATGTGTTGTCTTTTCTAGTTTATGCATGCACAAATTTCCTTCCAAAACTAATGAGAATGTTTTTTCTTATTGGCAGGTTCTCATTATTGATCATGCAGACGTAATTGCGATGCAGGTATATTGTGAAATATTGTTTGCTTGATGTGTTTCCTACGTGATTTTATATGACTAATGAAAATTGTGCAGAATTGGTCCCATGTGATTACAGCTGTTGAACAATTAAACCGCCTACCGTCTAAGCAACATGGGACTAATGTTATGCGCATTCGGCAATGGTATGTTCTAATTAAACTTTCTTGACTCTTTTTTCTTATTTTTCTCGGTGGCGTTTGTTTTGTTTGATGCAGAAAAGGGGGGGGGGGGACCTTCAACATGGGAATATTGAGAAGTTGGTTGTGGAAGTTATTAATTTACACTATGGTGTCTCAATTTTGTGGAAATTTTAAAATCTATCATAGCAACGCTCTATCTTTAATTGAAAAAACCTTATTTGTTTTCTATGGAGCTGCTTGGTATCATGTCAGTTATTATGAAAAAGGAAATTGTAAATGGAAACTAAAAATTGCAACCTTTTTCATTAGTTTTTATGTTAATTTTTAAAAATTCACACGATGATATTGTTTCAAAGATTTAATGTACAAACGGAATTCTGGATATTAAATTACTGTGGCAACCACAACAGCTGAAGACCGACATTAGAAATTGAAAACCAGCAAAATAGACAAATCTATTGTTACCACCTAGTTCTTCACTATACTGTAACAAAAGCGAAAAAAGTAGAAATGACTCCACACAGCCCTTAAGGTGTTGAAGATATTATAATTTCGTGACTGGTTTTCTCTTAAGTTTATTGTAGATGTATTGTTTTTTCACTTGGTGTATATTACTTTTTTTGTTGCTTGTTTTAAATTTGAAAAAACCAGCAGCATCGACAAATCTATTGTTACCACCTATTTCTTCACTATACTGTAACAAAAGCAAAAAAAGTAGAAATGACACCAGACAGCCCTTAAGGTGTTGAATATATTATAATTTTGTGACTGGTTTTCTCTTAAGTTTATTGTAGATGTATTGTTTTGTCACTTGGTATATATTACTTTTTTTGTTGATGTTTTAGATTTAAAAAAATGGCGTCCTTGACGCCTTGTCAATCAGTTCGCTGTTTGGCAACAATATTTTTTCTATATCTGTTTTTAGAAGTATGTGGGTAAACTGTGGAGGGGGTGGGGAAAGATGTTCCTATATCCTATCTACCCTCTGCCCGTTCTATCCTCTTCCCTCTTTGAGTGTGGCTGTCAATCAGAGTGACGAAGATTCCTCTCTGAAATACAGTTCAGATTAAGGAAACACTTTCTATCTCGGACTGGTGGAGATAGGTATTAGGGTTTTCCTCTATGTCTGGGAGAAGATTCACTGCAAAGTTGCTGGGTAAGTGTTTTTGTGCGGGCAACGAGGTGGATTTGTGATTGCTTTGATTGTTTAGTGCTCAACTTGCAGACCTTTGTTGGGCTATGAGGTTTGGGAGGATTTGGTATTGTGTGGTGGATACATCGACAGTAGTGGGGAAATAAAG
This sequence comes from Malania oleifera, assembly GCF_029873635.1. NCBI lineage: Eukaryota > Viridiplantae > Streptophyta > Magnoliopsida > Santalales > Ximeniaceae > Malania > Malania oleifera. Next base: position 50,348,430 of record NC_080425.1, read on the forward strand.
TTAAGTTTGAGCGGGAAGATTTTGTAGTTTTCATATATGGGTTTGAAAGCGCATAAATGGAATTTTTTTTTCAGAATGTTTTAATTTGTTTGTGGTAATTACAAAATTGGTAGGCTTTGTTTTTCTTTTTGAAGAATTGGAATGGTGTGGTGAAAGGGAATCCTTGGTTTGAATTTTCTATTGTTTTTGACATCATTGAAGGTTGCTGCACTGGTACGGTCAACCGATAGCTGTTCCAGCGTGGTAGATGTCTGGTACAGTTGTAGCACTAAAATAAAGCCAGGGGATGATACATGTGGTGTCATTTTTTATGGTGCAGCTATTTAATGTACTGTGCCTGGTTTAATTGACATATTGCTGGACTTATGGCCAGTTAATTAGTAGTCTGGGCCCCTAAGCAATGGTAACTGTCCCACAGGTGTCAAATAACAGGATCAGCCAGAGGAAATAGCCCAAAAGATTTATAAAGCTTGTAATTTTCCCTTCATTTGTAGCTGTTGTTGGTGTATATTCTTTAAATGCTGAACATTTCACTACAGCCTAAAATTGTCTGAATGCTTCTGCTAATAGTGCTGCCGAGCAAAATGATCATGCTGGTTGGGGTCCATCATCGAACAAATCAGAGTCAGAAAATGCACCTGGAAGTAAGCTTCCTCCTGAGGCTGGATTTGGAAGATTCTTCATAAAAAAGATGGAAGGTTGCAAGGACAAACAATTTAATGCCAGGTGGCTTGAGTTCCAAAAGAGTGGGCAGAGTGCAAGATTTGCTCTGCAAAATAGCCTGGTGATATCAAAAGGAAGGGGTTTGGTTAATTCAAGGTTCCCCCCGCCCCCCTGCAGATGCTTCATCTAAGAGGATGCTGCTCATATGAAGGCAGTACACTCTGAATTTAAGATGTGAAGGATTTTTTAGGATTAAAGGATTTCTCTGGAGTTTGAACGAAGATGATGCTTAAAAGGAATCGTGGGACTTTATATTGGCATAGTTGTTTAGAATTCTCTATTTTTTTAATTGTAAGAGTTGATTCACTTCATTACGAACTTATTGATCTGAATCTAGTTAATAAATTGAAATACGAAAAATCTGACCTTGGATCTTATGATTCATGATGCAAATCTTATGATTTCCGAGATTTAGCAAGTATTCACGTCCTGACCCTAATCTAGCGATCCAGGTTGGTTGGATCAAACCCACTATTTAGAAGTCGCGATCCAAGAATTAATCAATACTTTTTTAGTACCAACACACCTTAAAACCAACCTTTTCCAAGGGCTTTTTAGAATCAAATAATAACAAATGTTTCTACTTCTTGTGTCGTTTTGGACTTAAATCCAATAATGATTCATGGTCAATTTAATACAACAAAAGTAAGATTTTGATTCGAAAAAAAAAAGAAAAATAAATCTCCATTTAAAAACCATTCAGAGAACTGCTTCCTTGAGACTATTCTCTCTGTCTCTCTCTCTCTCTCTCATTTTCCATTCGCGAAAATGAAGCCAGGGAGGATCTCATGCTTTGCTCTTTGTTGAAGAACAATTTGTCCGTAACCAGGTGGGTGGCGTTTGGAAAGAGGTGCATCATGGTTTGATGATGGTTGTTTGGTTTTCAATCAGATTGAAAGGTTTGTTCTTGAGTTTTCATAAGGAATCACGCTATACTGGATGTGACCGTGGACGAAGGTTGAAGTTTTGGAGTAGTGTGGGGTGGAAAGATAAGAGATTTATAGTGTTCATTCCTGGTGCGCAAAGGGCGATGGTTGGCGAACCTTCACCAAGTGATGAGGCGTAGCAACTCCCCCCCCCCCCCTTTTTCCCACCTTTGGCTTTTGTTTTGTTTTAATCGTGTAAAAGGGCTCGTAGTGTAAAAACAGTAATCTAGAGAGGATCAAGTTTTGATTCAAATTAGAGACAACTGTGACCCTGTTAGCAAATGAGTAGAGCTTATTCTAGGATTCTTTTTCGACCTCATTCTTTCCACCGTACAATTGAGCTATTTTTTGTGTTGCCACAGAATCAAAATGATTTATTTTCCATTGCTTTTGGGTTTTTGGCTGGTTGATTAGTCTTGTTGCCAAGAACTGTGTTTTATAATTGACTGAATGGTTGTTAGTTTAGTTGTAAGCAGAACACATGGTGTGGCTTTAAAATCATCTCCCTGTTGTCGAAGATATTTAGGTGAGGCGGTCAGTGCCTTCAATTAAAATGGACAAAGCTGCACGTCTAGGGTTTGCTTCCTGATACAGTTGGTGCGGCTAAAAGGTTGTGACGATGATGGTGGTGGATGAAGGTTCAAGGGAGTTATGCACTATCAGTTAAAGTTTGTCAAAACTTTGATGATTCATCAAACTTCATGTTTGATGGCAAACAATCTGAATAATGTTGATTGGAATTGAGTGCAGATCAAAGACGAGCAAACAAAAGAAGTCTTTATAAATATACAAAGGGGGAAGGGATTTTTGAGCACAACAAAGGTTGTTTTGTTTTGGAGTTTTGCAGGAGTTAAAATCCAATGATGAAATGAGATTCCTCTACGAGTCTTCTTTGTACCAAGGACAGCACCATGTGACAATTGGGGCTAGTTATACAGTTTGGTCTGAAGGGTAGGTGGTAGCAACAAAAGAGCTCTGGGAATCTTTTTAAAATACGTGAGAGGTTCTAACCACTAGCTGAAGGATAAGCCACAAACCTTAAGTTCTCAATTCTATTGATTTCAAATAATATGTAGGTTGCCTGTTTATCGAGCTTTACACTGCTGGACTACGAGAACATATTTAGAAACAAATAAGCTAAAATGCCAGTTTCTTTAAATAATAATACCATAGACTCAACCACCTTGAAGATGACGAACCTAACAGAAATACCATCAATAAAGCATAATTGAACATAAGTTAAAATCTCTCATGCCAGCTTGCTCACCAATTTCAAGAGATGTTGGGTGCTGATGCTAGCGGTTCCACGAGCTAACCGTGGCCGATAAAGGGGAACTCAAAAAGTTCCACGGAGCCACAAAAATACTATGGCAGCTATGCTGCAGCACATTGTGCAAATTTCTACCCTTTGGACTATTGTTACACTTGTGTATAGCTAGAAACCCGTTGGTGGGAAAGGTGAGATCCTGGCTGGCCTCTCACTTATCATATACCCCCGCCTACCAGCAAATTGCGTTCCGAATCACTGGGAGACGGCACAATGCACACTTCAACCTAGATCCATTCATCATGCAGAAGCAATAGAAAACGATTTTAAATTAGAGACAAAGTCTTACCAGTGATCATTGTCATGTTGTTTCTGAGCCATAGTTATGAATAGATTCCCAATCACTGGAGCTCTTTGAAGCTTTGATCTAACCAGCTGAAATCATGAGATTTTATATATCTGGAGGCCACCTAGGAACATAATATTGCTTGACCTGATAAACCTTCAAATTAGTGCAATCTATGTGCAGGATAATTATGTCTTCTCTTCAGTAAACCATTAGATGGTTGAACCAGAAAATAAACTAAGAACACCTGCCCTTGAGTTTTGGATAAACCAGCAGCTGTAATTGGGAATCCTTCTGTTGATGAAGATCAAAATCTACCTCAACTGATATACACCGAAAACCACTACAATTGGCTTGTGTGTCTGTAATCTCCGTCTTTATGAGAAAGGAGGCACTGTGAGGTTTTACATCTATTAATTGGGAGATTTCAAGTCAAAAAGTCAATGGAGTAAAGGAAACTCAAAAGGAGAAAAAAGAAACATGGGTTTTTTGGAGGAAATGTCTGGGGTTTTTAATCTAATTTAAATTAAATTAATTAATACGTTAGATTGAGGGAGAAATTTTTTTTTTTC